>NW_010431039.1:7102-30811 GCF_000710305.1 Buceros rhinoceros silvestris | reverse complement strand
TTCTGTTTGCCTGAGATTCAGTGTGTAGTGTTTGTTAGCTGGGGAGTGCCTGGCTGACGCTCTGCTCCAAGTGTGTATAAGGGAGAGGAGGACTTGGTCAATGAAGAAACTCTTTCCTTCTTTACTCATCATGTTGCTTTCTCTGTGTGAAGGCTCCAGCCCTTGGACTGACTTTTTACATCAGGCAACAGTGATTTAAACATACTGCCAGTGATGGGGTCTCGAGTGGAAGCCTGGTGATAAGCTGTATCGTTTAATGATGGGGTACTTTGGCACTTACTTGGAGGGATAAGGTGGTGTGGACGTGGGGAGGTGGCACCAGTTTTAGCTTTGTGTGCAACACACCTCATTTCTAATGCGAAAGGTTTGTGCCCAGAACATCAGAGATGGTAGCTAGGTTCAGCTAGCTGAGCACCTGCAATCCATCTTCACTTGTGTCCCCTCACGGCAATTCGCTGAACATACAGATGAGTTTCTGAACACGCTGAACGTACAGCTTGTGGCTTTCCTGAAAGCAAAGAGAAACGTAAGGATTCTTTATGGATTGTTAGGTGACAGAAAGCAGTGAAGAATCTTGAGCAAGAGAAGACTAACTCTGGAATGAGTCCTGTGGCAACGATGATGCTGCTACACTTTGATTCACAATAACTCAGATCTTTTAAATTTCAGTGCTTAAACACATACCTAGGACCGGTTTGCCCACAGCCTTCTAGCAGTTGTAATAATTTATATGCCTGTAAAATCTTCCATGCTGATTTTATAACATGTTTTCATCCAGTCTGTGCAGAATGGTCCACGTGTCTGTAAATGCAGCGAAAAGGAAAACCGGGCGGTTCCACGCAGATGTGTTTTACATGGAAACACAGACTCCCCTGATGCTACACCGCTAGCTTAGCTTTTACTGCTCAGGGAATGAGCAGCAAGAACTAACGCAGAAGCTGTGTTGTCTTAACGGTGGATTATTGGAATTGGTGACATATGCAAAAAGGACGAATTCACATTTGGTGGATTATTGGAATTGGTGACATATGCAAAAAGGAGGAATTCAGCTTTGTGTGTGTGTGTGCACGTAAAACAAGTATTTCTACTTGCTGAATACTTCAGTTTGCCCCTGTGTGAGGGCTCTGGTCTTTTGGGGCTCTCGGAAGCCCCATGTCATTTGGCTTGTTTCAGCTGCAGGTACCGCAGCTCCAAGTATCAAGCCTCAGGTTAGAAAGATTGCTTTTCAGAGCTGAGAAGCATTTTAAATTGATGGCACTTCTACAGTGAATACCTTTCCAGAAGACTGAACAGCAGCAAGCCTGCAGAAGCCAATTCCTTTATACATTGCCTTCTCCCTTGTGATTGCTGTGACAATTAAATAACTTTGGCGAAGAAAAAGTTTGAATGGCATTTGCCTTGAGCATTCTTGTGCAGTGCTTTTTTAATGAGCTCCCACACTTTCAGCTTGCAACTTTTAGTATTTAAAGCTTTCTCTGTGCTTTCACTCCTGTTGTAATGTAGATGAAGTGGGTTTTTTAAAGGTTTTTATTAGCAGTTGTCCTTTTTGCGTGGAGTATGAAACCATGGATTAAGGGAAGTAAAGATTTTATATTCAGTACAACTTAAATCTGTGGTAACTTTAGCCTAGCTGGAAGTATAAATCTATCAGTACAAGGATGGAAAGCTTTGGAAAAAATGTGGAAAAACCTTGGTGGAGACCAAGGAAAAAACCCTGATAATGAACACTTGAAGAATCTAAAGTATTTCCTTAAACACTTAACAGAATATTTATCAATTTTCATGAAGCTGCTGTGACAACACATTCGCACTGCTGTTGGAAACACTGAGGATGCTGCTCCTTTTCTAAGGCTGAGGAGGAGGAGACTCTGTGCAAGTACCAGCAGGGGGAGTCAGGACGGGACATGAACTGCTGGAGACTCAGATGACAGTGGTCATCGTCGGAAAGGGGAAATGTTTTTAACGCGTAGGGTGAAGTATAACAAGGCTTCCTCTAAGAATCTTCTAGCTTCTGTCCTGCACTTGGGTTAGGGACATGAAAACAGAGTCCGGAGTGTTCTGGTTTGGCAATGCTGATGATGATTCCAGTCAAAACTGGCTTACTGAACAATTTCTCTCTTTCCTGTGTCCTCCTTAGACCACACTAATATGAAGCATGGGATGGGGTAGCGTTCAGAACTGTTCAGGATTTCACATCTCTGCGTTGTTAGTGGTAGAAAGATAAAGTCAAAGAGGAAAGGCTCCTAGCAAAACAGAGCCACACAGCTGTCAAGGAGAAATGGTTCAAGATGTTGGCAGCATGCTCAGAAGTACCAGCTGTCCATCCAGCTGTGGCTGGACAGATGTGGTCTCTAGATGGGTAGATGCTGTCCCTGATGGCACAGTGGCAAGGGGAACTTGAGCAGGTGAAGTGCTGTCCATCCAGCTGTGGCTGGACAGATGTGGTCTCTAGATGGGTAGATGCTGTCCCTGATGGCACAGTGGCAAGGGGAACTTGAGCAGGTGAAGTGCTGTGAAGAGATGTGTGGCTGTGCAGAAGCTCTTGAAGCTCTCTTCTGCCAGCCTGCAGAGTAGCACAAAGGACTTTATCCCTCTCTTTCACCCTGCTTGTGACAACCCGTTTATTTAGGCTTTGTATGAAGGATACTGTTAGGACTCAGGATTTTTGTTCTGTTTAGTCCCTCTGCAATAATCTCTCTGAATTTGTTGTCTAGTCCACTTGGCTTGTTCTGAAGTGTTTATTCTTTCATCTTTCTGGCTTATTGCCTATGATTTCAGCATTGGGAAACGGGAGAAAAGTAAATAAAAATCATGGAGTATTTGCTTTAAGGTATAAAAAATGAATAATTAATTTTCTTTAGCCTCTAGCAAAGACAACATTCTCACCGTACTGTTTGTTATTGCAGGCACTGCGTTTCTCTGGTCTGACTTGCACAGTCCGGAGTGTCTTCCACTGCCGCCACAGTGCTGATGCACTCTTTAAACAAAGGCTTTAGAGATGCTTGTTTGTCACAGCTCAGCCTACTGCTGCTGCGTTTTACTTAACTGACCTTAGCGAGTGTTGTCCTAACTCAGAGTTTCTTCTTTCAGCAGGTTTTCTGTGTGGTTTCTTTTTCTTGGAGAAATGGAGAGTCACCCAGTGAGAGCATTTCTGTTTTCTCCTGGGAGCTGTTACCGAATGATCAGAGAACTGGTGCCTGTTAGCCTCTAGATGCTGCAGACAGTTCTGGACACAGAAAATGGATGTTACGGCCTGCAAAAGAAGTAAACTGTTAGGCAAAGGGCAAAGCAAAAGGTGAAAACACCTGTGCTGCTTATCTCATCAGTGCCCCAAAACACCACAAAGATGGAGCAGGAGTCAGCGGGGGCTAGAGCATAGGGGAAGGGACCCGAGCTGGCTGGTTTGGGCTGAGTTCCCAGCTCAGTCACACACTCTCCTGTGTGACCTTATGCAAACTGTTCTGTGTCTCTGCTTTGCCTGCCTCTCCTCTCCAAGTCTCCACATCTTGCTAGTACAGAGTGTCTTTTACTGTGCTCTGTACGTACCAGACCGGCGTGTAGCTGTTCCCACCCTGTGCAGTGCTACTGAAGAGTGTCTTCCTGACTTCGAGGGCATTGGCATCACTACAGGCAAGCCTGTACAGAAAACTGGACACTTAAACTCTCTCTGTACTTTTCACCTGTTCAGCTGTCATCTGGTGCTTCGTGTTCCATCTTTGCAACCTTACCTACATTCCTCCCCTGCTCCTCCATCCTGCCTCTTACATATTTAGGCTTGCATCCCCATCCCTCCCCTTCCTCGGCTCCTCCAACCTGTGAAGACTCCCTGTTCTCTTGACCATCTAATTTAACTTTGATTCCCTCCTAGTCATTAGGCTTCTCTACTGAGACCACGAAGGTCTGGCAGCCTCTTTGATGGGTCTGCTAAGCTCTTCATTTAAATTTTGCAGGCTCTGTGATGCAGGGAGGCTGCTACATCACTGCTCCCATGACAAGTTTCTGAAAGGCTGGAGGAAGAGAGGGTATTGAATAGCAAATTGGAAGAGATGAGAGAAAACAGGAGGGCAGAACTTCTGGAAGGAAGCATGAAGGGTAATTTTGGGCCAGGTAGATGACAAGAATTGGACTGGAGGGGATGGTTTAAAGGAGAGCGTGTCTGTGTGCATGTGTAGATGGAGAAAGGTAGGATGGGTAGTTATCCGTCAAAGGGGCATTTATAAGAGGGAGCTGAAACCATGGTGACCAGATCCTGAATGCTCAACATCAGGAGTGATATTTAGGGACAGCTTAGAGAGACACTTATCCAGAAAATCTACCTGTGTAGGTTGCAGGTAGACTCTTAGTAAAAAAAAAAAAAAAACAAAAAACCCACAAACAACAACACACCAAAACAGCAGAGCAAAAACCTTAAAAAATCCCAACCCCGACACTGAGGCTGTGTACCATTCAAAGCATGTCAAGTGAGCTTGACAGAAAAATATTTTAATAGCCCGGTGCTCATGTGCTGATTGATTATAGCAACAGATCAAAGATAACTATTCTGTCAAGAATCATCAATGTCTTTCAGCCAGTAGTAGCTATGTAATATAAAAAAAATCGAGCAGTTGAAAAGCATTCTATCCTTGCCTTGTTCCAAAGACCAGTAAATGAATATTCATGGTAGCACACACACAACTCAGACGGTTCTTCACACAGCTTTTAAAAGATGAGCAAGCAGGTTATTACCACAATTTGTTAGGTGCTAAAACACATTTTTACTTCTTTACAATTTGGTAACTTCAATGCCTGTAAATGACATGGAATATGTTTACCACAATTGTTTGCCCAACTCCTACTGTTAGTCCCCTGTTATTGTATGAGCTGTAAGATCTTGTTGCCTCCATCAGTGGGAAGGAAGAATTTAAGGTCTGTTGGATGCTGCTTAGGAGAAGGAATTACAGAAAGCAAGTTCTTCAGTGCTTAAAGAAGGGAAAGACCTGTGATAACTGCAAAAACCCTTCTGGAACTCCTCACTGATACTGTGAAAGTTATCCCTGATCTGCAACAGGGGATGCTTCCTTAATGACTGCTGCAGGATTAGCCTAGATCCAGTGTTGTGTCAGCAGAGAGTGGGGATCTGTACTGTCAGGACTTTTCATTTTGGAGTCCAAAGATCAGGATTTAAGTTCAGGAGGAGCATTTGTTCATGTATTTTGTGCCTTGTGTCACAGTGATGAACAGTCTTCTCTGAGGTTTGACTCCTGATGATGTGCTAGGGCTACCTTAAACTGAGATGAGGGCTATTTTACCAATTTCTACAGTCAATTTACATCCCCGTGGTTCCTAAGACTTTGTTGATGTGCATGTATGAAATCAACTGAACCAGTGGTAGAAATAACCTTTTTCCTAGGATCTTTCGGGGGTGCTGGAACAGCAGGTCTCCACCTGCTGAGGCCGGCCAAGTAAAGCTTCCCAGACAACGCATTACTCTGTAGAGTGGTGAAAGCAGAGATCTGTGTTTATGGCCTCTCTTATTCTAGTTATTTACTTAATGGTTAAAAGGCTTCAAGAATATGGAAATGTTGTGTTCGTCTCCCTGCTGTATTTATGGAGACTAGAAGAAGTCTAACAGTAAAAACTCTTCTTCTCCTTTCTCTCAAAATACCCAGTTACCTTTGGGTGAAGGAACTCTACAGGAAAATGGGAGACTTGAGTTCAAGTCTGTCCTCGTGCACCGAGATTTAAAACGCAGGCCTGTTATAGGGTGGATGTACACTGTACAGGGGAGTATAGTTGCAGTCTTCCCTAAATCGTTCCTCCCTAAGCAAGGAAAAGCTTTTTGTGCCCAAATACTGGGTGAGGTTTGTAGCTGCAAATTGTTGACAGAGGTATTTCATTGGAGAGTCCTCTGTACTTTCGTTCGCCAGCTTCAGCTTATTAGCATCTGCAAATGCCGTTCTTACGTGCCTCACTGGTCCAGGCACTGCACAGGCAGTATAGTTCTCTAAAAAGGTCCCAGTGGGGTATTACTACATCTTTACTTTGGACTGTATGAGGTCCTATATATGCAAATACATTTGCATTTTGGGCTGGCTTGAGAACAAACTCACCCAAGCACAAAACGCAACTACCTGATGTTTTTTAGATGTCAGATGATTTCTATGTAACATTTACTTTAAAAAAGAAATTAGTCAGTATCTCTTATGCAATAACATCTACGTTGAATATAACGATGTCTCTTTTTTAGAAGTTAGGTGTGAAACTCCCAGCTGTATGCATGTGTACCTTTACTGCTGCTTTTAGTCCTGCTGAGTTCTAATAAAAATAGCAGAGTCCACCTGGAAGACCAGCATCTTCAAGACTGGAACCACAGGGACAGTAATGATTGCCCATTTCTGAAAGTTAGGTTACGACTGTCTTCACCACACCAGAGAAAAGTGGTGTTCTGGCATGGTTTCCTCATTAAAACAGTTGTTGCAGTTATTTTTTGATAAGCCCTACGTGTCTCCGCTAACCTGTCGTTATTTCACTCGCTGGTGAAGCAGGCCCCCTGGAGAAACCACTGTCAGGGAGCTTTTCCCATTTCACATTCCTGGGCATGGCGTATGCACCTGTTGATGTGGGGCTGCAGGCACATCTGTGATTAGTGTGTGGGAGGAGCATGACTCAGACCTAGTCATCTCAGTGACAGTTATTCTTTAACCACCTCAAATTGGTCTTAATCTGTGAATGCTGTCTTTATCTCAGACCTTATGGTTTACTCAACATAATTAAAAATCTTCAGTATTTGTGTTATAAGCACTGTTAAATATTTGTAACTATTTAGTAACACCATAAAATGGAAGCTTTTGGACCAGTTTGTCTTTAGGTTTGTTTGGGAACTGTTTGGAATACAGTCACACAACTCATTTGTCTCGCCCAGAAGATGTGCATGTGCAAGATGGGATTGGCGGGTCACTCAGCGTTGGCTGAAGAGCACGTTGCTGACTTTCTGTGGTCGCTGAAGTAACACCAGGCTTGGGAGCAATACAGTTAATCCAGAGAAGTTACCCCTCTCTGGAATCTGTGGGACGAGGGATGTGCCATTTTTACATCAGCTGGGTGAGGCCAGCACTCCCACCCACCTCCAGTTCACTTCACAATGAAACCATGGTGCCTTCATCCTACTCTGCTTTTATACTGGGATCAATTATAGGCATTAAAATTTTATGTTTTCTTCTCAGAGAAGACGTAGCCTAAAAAAGATGGTGATGTACTTGCCATATAGTCGTCAAAAGCTTTTGGAATTCTGTGGATGCAAGTCAGTGGTGGAAAAGAGCTACTTTGTCTCGGGATTTCTCCTAACTGTGTCCTTAACTTCAATCACAGGCATTCATGCTCACACCCACAGAGTGGTGTTTAAAGCCTATGTTTAAGTGCTGAGTTGGGGTTTTAAGCTTAATGAGAGGTGAGATCACTGCAGCCTCAGGGGTGGCCTTTGGTCCTTCCTGCTTGTAGTCTTACTGGTGGGTTCAGATCTGAACGTACTCAGCAAGAAATGCAGCCAGCTATCAACTTCCCACGTGGGTGTGCTGGTGGAGGGAATCTACCTGAACGCCTTTATCATTGGGAACAAAGGTTTACTCTAAACATCTCACTCAAATGTAAGGGACCTTAATTAAATGAGGGCTGGAGCAACGACCAAAAGGCATCACGCTGGTGAAGGCTGCTTTGGCAGTTGTCAGCAAGTGACTTTAGTCATCAACCTCTTGTGTTGCATCGCAGCTTGGGGGAAGTGGAGTCCAGAATTCTGTATGTGTTAAGTGCTCGATGATCTCTCTGATGATGTGCAAAATTCAGCTCCAGTTCTGAACTCCCGAAGGTCACAGGTAGGTTGTTGCAAAATCAGGCTCAGGAGTTGCCAACAGGAATGGTCCTGAGCCAGTGGTACAACGCCCAGCAGCATGGAAAAGGCCAGAAATTCTGGATGAAAGATGATCTCCTTGAGCCTCTCTAGATTTCCCTCCTGCAAGACTTTGTGGAAAGCTTCATACAAATCATAGCGGAAATAGGGTAACAAAGAGAGGAACCATAAAAACCACAAATGCAAGCAGTTTCACGGGAAAAGATCAACTTTTCCTTTTTAGTCGCTCCTTTCTGTAGTGTTTTTCCTAACTGTTTTTTATGTGTAGCTCTGCTTCAGTAACAGATTTAAAGAAAAAATGAGAATTTGCTTCCAACTGGGGGTAACCATTTCAGCTAAGTTGAGGGTAGATAAAAAACAGCTTTCAAAGCAAAAGCTTTCGTGTTGGTACACGTCAGTAAAAACCTAGAAGCAGTATCTGCAGATTTAATTTTAACCAAGTAATTGAAAATGGCCATGCATTACCCTGTATAAACGGTAGAAGAAAAATGATGTCCTTAAATGGCTCTGTCGTCATTTAAATGGTGATTTGTTCATTAGTGCTAGGAAATGAAATGGAAATCCATTTCAATTTTCTAGACAATTTAAATTTTATTGTCCATAAAATTCTACAAAACAGTAGAATGGTGTCCTTTCTTGCAAATTGCAGAGGATTAAATCAGATTTTGCCATTTTAGTAACTTTCATGCTGGTAAAACCTGCTACTGAATACATTGAGTTGAAGTCATCCCTTGTTGATAAAAATGTCCCACTGGTGAGTCTGGCCTCGTATGTTTGGAATGCAGATGGTTTTTGCAGCTGTAATCTGTTTGTACAGTTAGTTTCCTCTTGATAAACAAATTGGCTTAGTCTAGAGCAAGGCTTAGCCTTCACTGAATTGCACATGCTTAAAACATAAAGCATCATCGAGTTCCTGCCCCACACTTAAAACCCTTTATGATCTTCCTGAAGATGTTCTGGTAAATATTCTTCACAGGAATTGTAGTTGTTTTAACTAGTTGTGAAAATCAGCACGTTTCCTGACCATTACCTTATCAGAGATGAGGGGGGGATAAAACATGAAGAGGTAACTGGAAAGTGCCATTTCTGTGGAATTGTCTGTCTTTTTCTCTAGTCTTACCTTTGAGAAATCATGCTGACGTCTCCCCTTGCAAGTCTTCTTGCCTGTTGCTCTTGCTATTCCATATTGTTGTATTTTGACTGAAAGAAAACTTGATTCTGCAAAGAGCTTCCTGTGGACTCACTGATTAACTGTAATGGTTCTTTGAAAGTCTTTTTGGTATGAAGCTAAGGCTGTAATTTCCATTAATTACTAGGGATTACTGTGTTTGCCATTAGTCACGCCTATCTTAAGAGTTGAGCTGAGGCAGAACATATATCTTCATACCTGGTTTATGATGCACCTTCGCGTGTAAACCGATGTTGGCACTAACCAGTCAGTGGAAGTAGAGGGTCCTGCAGAAATATTGATGGCTTCAGATAACAGAAGTGAGAATAGTCAGGTGAACTGGTTGGTCTGCAAGTGCTCCTTGTTTATAGAATAAGAACGTGCAGCCCTGTTTTCCTGGAGGTGAGAGAAGATCGTGGATAGGGATTTCAAAGTCTACCAGCTTGAAGACTCTCTGTATCCAGGATGCTCTTCTAACTCCTTTCAGTGTTATTATGCTCGTGTTGTCTTCTGTTGGCTTCCCTTTACAGCACAAATATAATGTATGACCAGACTCTTATTCATTAATTTTGCAAACAAGAGCTTTCTTGCAGGGCTGATACTGAAGTTTGGTGTTTTGGCTTTTATTCACTTTGGCTCTGTTTGCTTCTCTGATCAGTTTTGCTCTGTGTGTTTTCCCATGCTGTTTATCTCAGTCCAAACATGCTGAAGGCAAAAGCAAAACCTGTTAGAGATTTATGCTGCCCACTGTGCCCAGGCTTGTGAGATTCTTGTGAGCCAAAACACCTGCGATTGCTGCTACCAGCTGTGAGGGTGCTACCAGATTAAATCAAAATAATAATAAAAAAAAAACCAGTTCTGAAGCGTCCTTAGGGACGCTGGAGTTCAGCGTCTTTGGAAGATTTGGTATTTTACCAGCACTTATCTCTTTTCTTCCCTATTAAACCTTAAACTGGCGCAGTGTAAGTGGTTTCAAGTCCCTGAGATAACAGGCGTTATTTGCCTGCGGGTCTGTGCTGGTGTAGCAGCAGTCTGCTGCTGGTTTGTAGAGTTAGGAAAGGGTGTGAAGAGAGAAGCAGTGGGAGCTGTCTGTGGTGTCAGTTCTTAACTCTTCCCTTTCTGCCCTTACACACTGCAGACAGCCTATTTTAAGGTGCACAGATGTTTCTACTACTCTAGTCCTTGGTACTTGCTTTAAGTGGCTTCTCAGAGCAGCTGTTCACTTGTTTATGTCTCTGACTTTCATTTTGTTGCATTTCTTGTTTTATTGGTGATGGAAAGAGGGGAAAAAATGTCTCTGATGCGCTGTTGTTTAGTCCTTAACTGTGTCATCACCGGTGGCCAATCCTTCTGCAGGGGAGACATTGCTGTTGTAGCGGGAGCTCAGCATGGTCCGTCGATGTTCCGTCTGTCATCAGCAGGGCAACTTCAGCAAATGTCATGATGAGCGTGAGAGGGTTTTGCAGTAGGGTTAGACTAAGAGTTTAATAAAATTTGCCTGTGGTCTCTCCTCTTTCATCCTAGAAGTGAAGTGGTTCTGCCACATAGCTTGAGGCTCACGTCCCTCGTGGCCTATCCAGGCTTTCTGCTTTGCTCTTTGCCATCGAATTGATTTTCAGACTTGCTCGACTGGTAGTAGTGTGCCAGTTCTTTAATCTTAGTCATCGCTACTGCCTTCGTTTTGCTTGTGGGATGCCTAAGCTGAGGTGCAAATTATGAGCTGGTGGAGTGAAAGAGGAGGGAGGTGGAGCAGTGTGACTGTTCAGTCCAGCAGAACAGAGAGATGTGGGAAGAGCTGGGTATAACAGTCGCCGGAGCAGCATGGGGAAGAGCTCCTCTGGGAATTTACTCTCATTTAAAAAAATGTCTTTTTCCCCAAGTTGTGAAATTCAGGAACTGATGTGCATGCTAAGAAGATAGTAGCAATTGCAATTTGTTTTATACCATGTGGAAATATTGTGTAAATATATTGTGAAAATTCATGAAGTGTGTAGTATTAATTGGCCTATGAGATTGTGGCTCAGTTGTTTACATTTATTTACTGGCTAAATGAAGTGGTATCTATATGTTGAATTAATAAAAAAATAAAAGGTAGGTAAAAGATTACAAATAGGAAACTTTATTTAATGTGTAAAGCTTTCCAAGAAGTAGCAAATTAAGCAGTTCTGTATCTGTCCTGATAGAAAATGGGGCAACCCATTTAAATTATGTGCTAATCTCGAAGGTTATATAGATGCTCGATAAGTAAATCTTACTTTAGATGCTTTTGTTTCAAGTTGCAAAGCTACAAATAACAATTCTATCAAAACTAGTGCTGTAAACAATTGTTACCTGTTCAGTTTGGTACTTGCTGGCACACCGTAATTAAGAGTTCAGCGACTTTCTTTTAGCTGCATGCTCTCTACCCATAAGTAGGCACAATTACCAGTAATCAAGACCCCTAATCTCCAGCAATTATAAACTCTTACATTGTTCTAATTGCACAGTTAAAAAACGTGGGGTTTTTCCTCATCTAATTATGTTATAATCCATACAGTTATTAATTTTTCCTTTTCTTTTTATCTGATCAGTGTTAATTTTGTGTGACCTCACAAAGTGTTATCTGAAAAATGCCTTTGGGGCATGTGATTTTTGTGGTTAATTTATGGTTATGTTTCTTCTTCAGTGGGAAGTGATACAGTGCCACAGATTTTCAAGGCTGTGCTTTCTCTCAGCCATCTATGAACGCAGTAATTTTGTTTTAAACTAGGAACTTGTAGCGAAACAAAAGTGCAATTATACACTTAATCTACTATTTGTAAATCCAGGTGCTTGTTGAATAGTGTTGAGGTTAGCACGTACTCCTTAAGTATGTAAAAGGGGGTTTGGGGGTTTAATTAAACTTTCTGCACCAGCTTTCCAGAAAGTGCAAATGAGGGCAGGTCAGTTTTAGAAAGCACCGAAAGTCTTGGGGGCAAGATGTAGGAGGTGATGCACTAGTTGGTGCTGGTCTCACTTGTTGCTGCATGGTTCTTCTGGGCACGTTTTGCATGCCAGGGCTTTGGATGAGTGTGTTTTGAACAAATCATCATCAATCTGATGATTCATCTCAGGAACCGCATGCAGCACTTACATCTGTAATTGGGGTAATTGCAAACCTCTCATTCTTACAGATAGAAGTTCTTCCTCTTACAATCTAAAATCAGATCCCAGGTCTTTTACTATGGTAGCTGAGACCTGCACTGACTTGTATTTATTTCCTCTATTCTTATTTGTTACATCATTAAAAGCAGCAGATGATTTGGTGACCTTTCCAACCTGCGGCTGACCTTCACGATTCACTTGTGCGGGTAATTGGCTATTGAAATTACTATGCTTTTATCTTTGACGTTATTTAAGCACTGGTTTAAATGGGGTGACACAGACTGCATTGTAAATGGGAGCCACATTGTTTGGGACAATACATTTTTCTTTGTCTGTTGTCAGAAAAGAATATTAATGATGGGGGGGAGGCGCTCTCTTTTCTAGGGGATCTTGCCATTCATGGAGAGGAGGTGCTGGGGATTTTGCTCTGTCATAAATTGCCCAATTTTCTGTAGGAAAGTGTGTGTTTATGAAATCTTTTTGGGGTTGCAGTGTACTTCAGTGCATTCGTTTCATTATTCCTTTGAAAAGGAGAGGCACACAGCTAGCTATTTTTATGCAGACGAGGTCAATGTTGAATATGCTAATGTATCTACCCAGTATTGGGCTGCAAAAATCCTTGGCTTTAATGTATCTTTAATAGCAATGAAGTGGTTAGGTAATGACAAATTAAGGGTTGTAAGTCTGGGGATTTTTTAAAAAATAAAATATGAAGGTAGGCAGCAATAATTTTTCTTGCCAAGATAGCTGTCATACTGGAGCACAGTAGCTGCAATTTGCAGTGGAAATTGCTCACCTTGTCATAATCAAAAAGAAGAACCAAATTTCTGTTTTTTCTTTAGGATTCATGTAGCTGGACAGTAATGGGACAGGGTGCAGGCTCCCTCTCACTTTTGCTGGCACAGAGCTATACGTCCCAAGATAATGAACGCCCAGGTCCCACTGTTCACCAGAGACAGTTGATGCGCACAACTGCGGCTGCCCAGGAATCTACCAATAAGAATTTGCTTGTGACTCTAATGTGCCACCTATTTCAGTGCTATACTGGCTGGCAGAGGAATGATGTTTGTGAATGCCTTGCACTGCTGTAGGGTCCAGTTTTGGAGGTCCTGGGTTCGGTTTTTCTTGGGGAAGCTGGTAAAAGTCCATGTAAGTAGGGCGTAAGGTCGCGATCTTGTAGAGTTGTGTTGGCATCTGCATAGAGAACAAAACTGGACACGGTTAGAGAATGGTAGTGATGATCAAATACCAAATACTCATGGGTTAAGGAGCATTAATAGTAAATCTGTTTTTTTAAAGCATTTCTTCATTCTTCAGTACTCGTTGCATTAGACTTCCCGATATGGTTTAGCTCTGCTAGTTAAGGTTAAACAGAGAAATAATCTGTACGTTTCTGGTCACTCTATCCCTATTCATACTCTCCACTTTTTTTTAAAAATGAGTTTGCACATTTAAATATTTATTTTATATGTATGTTTTATACCCGTCTATACAGAGGGGTAGTTGGAAGAGGGGGAGAGCTGGTCTCTGCAGGTACTCATAAAAAGAAAAGAACTTCTACAGCATCAAGGAGGAATTCTGTAGAGAATCAGCCGTGGAAAGGCCTTGAGCAAGTCTGGATTTAAATTGCGTCTCTCGATGATCAGGGAAAAGGCAGTCCTGTAGGTTTCTCTTGCGCATTATCAAAGGCTTTTTGTTGGTCATAAAATGCTAAAGTATCTTACTTGGCTTAAGGATATCTGCCTGTAATACTGACCCGAATAAATAGCTGCGTTCTCTAAGGAAATAATGGGATGAGGAAATAGTTGTGAGTTTTGGTTTTTTTTTTTTAAAGAGGGGGTGAGGGAAGAAATGAACAGCAAAAAGGGCACTTTAGATAGGGCAAAATATTCTCTCAGTTTTAATGAATATGACTTCTCGTTTATCTTGAGTGGAAGAGATATGATACCGACAATTTGGTGCCTGTTTGGGGGGGACAGGAAATGACAAAGAGGAAGAACTTCCTCAGCGAGCCAGAGTGCTTACTGGTGGTTATCGGCACATCTGCCGTCTGACGGTTCCTCTCCCTCCTCAGCCAGCCTCTGACATTTCACTGACCTGATTCACCACACAGGAAACTTCCCCTTGAGGCTTCCCATCCTTCCTCATTCAGGGCTGGTTTGGCTGGAAGATCCTCTGCAAGCCCTCAAAACGTGACCACTGAGACTGCCACCAGCCGGCTGTTCCACCTTGGGCGTCAACAGGCGGATCTTCTCAAGTCCTGCGTTTTCATCTGCTTCTCCCCACACCTGCCTTTTTTTCTTTTTTTTTTTACTGCCTTTTTTTCTTTCTCATGTTTATTCTTAAACTCATCTTGATGAACCAGCTGGCTTCATAACTTGTTGAATGAAGTCAGAAGGGCTGGGCTGTGGTCTGCTTTGAGGGCTCCAGCTCTTGCCTCAGGCCTTGCTGTTCTTCTGCCTGGAGAATGTAACACATAGTGTGAGTTTTTATGTATTACTAACTTACATCTATAAATCACTGACCCGTGGTAGCTGTTTATTACATATTCCATCTTCTGCTTTGATGCATTGTTGTTGTCACACTGAGGTGGGTAATGATGACTTGGCTTACTACTGTGGTAATGCACTTAAAGCTTGGAAATCTGTCACTGATGGCATTTCAACACAGGCACTATAAACCAGAGGTGAAATTTGAAAGTATTTGCTGTCAAGCTATTTGTCTTAAAATTCTTGTGTCTTCTATTGTGGTTTTGTAACGTTTTGGATACTCCTGAATTGTTTGATGAACAAACAATTGTGTTTCAGGAGCTCTGTGTTGCAGGACTCACCATCACAAACGTAGATGGTGGTCCTCAATTTGTAGTGCTAAAGACAACCCACAAAATGCTTGTGCTCATCAGACCTTCCTAACCGAGCATCGCTATTGCGCTCGTTTGTATGGGCCTGGCATTTCTACTCTTAAAGCACAGTGGGACACAGGCTGGTCATCACAACTTATGTATTACAGCTGTTATTATTTTTCTTCCTTTTTCCAGCCCTCCTGTACGCAACCATCTTTGGTAATGTGACAACCATATTTCAGCAAATGTATGCTAATACAAACAGGTACCATGAAATGCTGAACAGCGTCCGGGACTTCCTAAAGCTCTACCAGGTCCCTAAAGGGCTGAGTGAACGCGTGATGGATTACATCGTTTCCACCTGGTCAATGTCCAGAGGAATAGATACTGAAAAGGTAAGTGAATTAAACTGCAAGGGAAGAAGTCACATCCTGAAGGTATTTCATTAAGATAAACAGGAGGTACTATCTTAGAAAAGACAACAAATATTCTATAAATAGTTCCAAGTAGTAGCCTCCCTGAATTTGAAACTTTCAAATATAGTATTTCAGCTCTTCTGTCACACCCACATACGTTAGAGGTTAAAGAATGTATGTTTTGCTGGATATGGCATGAAATAGCATAAAAATAATGAAGGAAAGTGATTGTTTTTTAGTAAAGAAAGAAAATAACAATTAGAAGTCCAAGTTCTAACACAACTTCAGAAGTTCTTCACTGCAGTATTTCTGTTGTGTGAGGTTGTTTGCAGCTAGTAAATTTGTTTTATCTTTGTAGAATTTGAATGTAATATTCTGCATGCAGGTTAAAGTTATTAGTAAAAGTTGGAAGTCACTACTGTGATAATGTGTTGCTTGAAATCTGCTTTATGTGATGCAAATGTTTCCATCCTAATTCACTGAATTTACAAATAAATTCCCATTGTGTCTTTTAAAATAACAAATGGTTCTTCACCAGAACAAATGTACAAAAGCAACTACTTGCCACTTTCCTATTAGTTGCCAGCTTTTATGGACATAGATGCTGTTTTTCTTCTGCTTGTAGAGAGATGTGATTTGTGGGGTGGTTCATTCAGGGAATCATACCAGGATTCTGGTCACCAGCCTGCTGGTTGGCGGCTTAGTTTTGTATTCTACATCGTAGATGATGCATATAGAGAGCAAACAATCTCATTTCTGTCTAGTTGTTAAAGCATCGTTATGAAAGAGAAGAACAGATGTGGCCTTGCACTGGTCTGTCTGGAGACCAGTGGGTACACGGGGTACTGTTTGCTTTCCTAAATGGTCTTCAGTGTATCTGCCATTTAGATCCCAGACCATGATTCTGGGAAGCACTGTCCATCGCAGTAGCTTTCAGAACGAAGTGGTATTTTACTACTGGATGCTGCTGGTTAGGAGCTGCTCTGCCTGTTTTTTTCAGAAAATATCTTTGTGCAGGGTTGTGGTTTTGAGGTAGATACATTTGGGGAGGTAGAGAGACAACATCTGAGGATACATAGTGTAAGGAATGCTGGTGCTTTCATTCACCCCCCAGTACCAGCTCCTTTCATCATTTTAACAAAGCAACAAGAAAAACATGTTTGGTTTAGCTTATCTTCAAAGTTCATTCTTGACACCCCCTGATAAGGAGAGAAATGCTTTAAGAATGCCTTTGGAAGACAGCAGGATACCCAAACCAAGCACAACTCACTGTAGCCTTTGAGAATTGTCTTAATAAAGAGCAATAAAAAGTCTCAAATTATCAGGACACCAAAGAGCTTAATGTGGTGGTGTTTTCAATAAGTGGTGTGTTCATAGCTGGGCTGCCCGTAGTGATGACTGTAAAACCAAGAAATTAACTTCCCTCTGCGTAGCAAAAGCTGGCAGATAGAAGACCAGTTAATGGCTGTGCTGGTCCGTGAACTCTCAGGTCTGAGCTTTGTTGGTTTGATGCCTGTGTGGGACTCCTAGGATGTCATGCAACGAATAAAACATGTATTGCTCCTGTGACAGAGCAGCAGTCGTTGTGCTGCTGCGTAATCCAGTGCAGCTTTCTACAGATGAGGCAGATATGTAAGGGAGAACTTCGTGCAGAATCAATCTTCTCACTGTTTTGTGGGTCACAAAATTGTCAGTTCAGTGTTAACTGTGGGAATGTCAAGGAGTGAATAATCAGCTAAAAGCAAAGTCTGAAAGTCTAGAAAATGCCGGTGTAACAAAATTTAACCAAGAGCTGCTGAAAGATTCTAAAATTCATCCATGAAGACATGTTTCTTACCTCACATAGAAATCTTGTGCCATTTGTCTGTAAGTCTCAAATGTCTTTAATTCCTTTAATTTTTGTGAAGTCTGGAGACAACTTCTCTAAATGGAGGATGGAAAAGGAGCTAACTTCCTCTTAGACTGGGAAACCAAGGTTTTGTTTTTTTTTTTTTGGAGAAGAGCCTCATTTGAAATATTCTCTCCTATATTCAGGTTTTCTTACTACTATTTCTGTTACAACAACCCTTTGTGTGCATGGTACTCAAGTAACTGCGAAGCGTGTGTGCGCTCATGTAATTCCAGTAGTAAAGTCTGGCAAGCATCTGCAAGTACAGAATGTTTATGTTGCCAGAATGGTTGCAAAGACGGCTACGGCCACTGCCTATATTCCATGTGAAATGCTGGTCTGGCAGCTTCGGCTGCTGCTCTCCACGGAGCAGCCGAGGGAGATCATCCCCGAGTGTCCTACGCTTAAGTGCTATGGAAATATATCTCTTTCAGAAGTAACATCTGTAAAAGCAGGTCTGCTTGGAGGTGGGCCAAAGATGATGGTACTGGTGGCAGCGTCGTTTACCTTTGGAGTAGCATGTGTAGTATCTAGAATCAGTGCCACGCACCGAGTTACGAGCTTGGTTCTCTACCGAGATCTTGCCTAGAGCCCTCTGGCAAGGTGTAGGCATAGCCATAGCGCTTCCAGTGTTACCTTTATGTTTGCCAGGAGTGGCAGCATTGAAGCGACCATCTCTTTCCATCCAGGAAAATGTGTGGGAGTAACGCTGAGCTCACCCAGAGTGCTCCTTAATTGGATGGGATAGAAAAAAAAAATGAGGCAGACTTATACTACTCAGCGTTTTTCTCAAATAATATGTCCTGGGATATACTCCATCACAGATTATTCTCTAGGGATTTTTGTCATCCCAAAGCCCTGTTCATGTTACGTATTTCCAGTGGTTTTGCCAGGAAATTTTAATCTGTACATGCAGTAGTAATTCTGTATCCTTTCCACTCAGCTGTCTGTATTACATTAAAAACCTTCAGAAACGGCCCTGTCTGGTACCTGCTGTGCTGAGCATCAGTTTGTGTACCCTTAGGAGCACGCATCACGAATTGCCTTGAGGAACATTGCATTTGGAAGAAGTTGCCCAGCACATGTCCCTCTCCCGTGTGAACAAAAAACTTGTTACTGCTGCTGTGGAGTGAATTTGAATACCTGCAAATTTCAGTGTTAGGAGCTAACAAAGCTTTTAAGAGCATATTTTTTTTTGCTAAAAGGATATGAGATTACATTTCTCTATACAATATTCTCTCATTTGGAGCATATAATTTATGTAGCGTTTTTGTGGCATCTGTGTATCAAAAGAGCGACCTACCCTCTAGAAGAAATCCTTCAGGAAGCTTTTCTCCACCACTTGCTGTTCTGCTGTGCTCTGTTTTGTCGTCTTAAAAACCTGGGGCCTTATCCTGGTAATTCAATACCCAGCAGAACATGTTGCTGAGATAAAAACATTATTTTAATTCAGGTATTGTAGAGTAGGCCAAGTTAGTATTGTGGCTTATATTGTATAAATAACATAAAAATAGAAGTATGGTCTAAGATTTGAAATTTTATAGGAAGGAGGAAAGTAGTTCTTAAACCCTGTGTAGTAAACTGGGGATAATAGGCACATAGAACCCATGCAGAACAGGAATTGATTGCTCTATTTCCTTCTCAGGTTTTGCAGATATGCCCTAAGGACATGAGAGCAGATATCTGTGTGCATCTGAACCGCAAAGTTTTCAAGGAGCACCCAGCCTTCAGGCTGGCCAGTGATGGGTGCCTTCGAGCACTTGCCATGGAATTTCAGACAGTGCACTGTGCCCCGGGAGACCTGATCTACCACGCTGGAGAGAGCGTCGACAGCCTTTGCTTTGTGGTTTCGGGGTCTTTGGAAGTAATCCAGGATGATGAAGTCGTTGCTATATTGGGTGAGTTTCACAGCTGATAATATGCCTTGTGCACAAATATAGATGCACAGAGCATTTTTATAGCCACTTGTACTCAAGCACTTAACTCATTCTTTAAAAAGCTTCGGTCAAGTTAGCTTTACCACAGGCTGGTGAGGTAAATTTTATTGTCCTTCCTGTTCCACACAGGTAAAAAGGAAGGGCAATCATCTCGTCTCCAGATTGCTTTAACCCTATTTTTTTTCTTCTAGTCAATGGAAACTTTGAGCATTGGTATCCTGGTCATTCTTGGGATTCTCCCTGTCCCTCATCTCTTTTCATTAGAAATTCCATTGAGGACTTCAGAAAACTTGTTTTTAAAATGCCTGCCTTCCCTGCTTCCCTCCTGCCCTGTATAATAACCCACTTTTGCTGAATTTTTTTTCCAATTTCATTTATTAAAGATCTCATCTTGAAATAATTTTTATCTCTTTTAAAGTCAGAGTAATATAAAAATGTAGAGGTGATTTATGTTAACTTGGAATGACAGCTTTAGGTTGGAGGCATGAAAAAGAAACTCAGAGTGGTGTGACCAACATTCTAAGGCAAAGCTAGGAGAAAGGAGTGTGATAATCCAATAGACGCAGACGAATCATGGGGTGGCTGGAGCACTGAGGAGGTGATACTTATCATTTGAGTCTGTCAAACCCTTTTGTGATAAGGTAAGTTATCAAGGTAATTAATCCAGTACCTGTCACTCATCGCAGCCTGGAAAAAGAGAAGAAAACGGCTTGGTAATCTCAGCTCTCCTAACAGGAATGTCTGCTAGAAAGAGATGGGGGCTAGTAAATAGGCTGAGTTCAGTTTTTCTCTACTTCTGAACAGGATTACATATATAGCATAGGGGAGATTTAGTATCCTGCGGAATCAAGTTTATAGTATTTTGTGCCACACAAGAGAATAAAAAGATGAAAACTAGGGGGATAACCGATTCTGGTTTTTACTGGAATCACCTGTGCTGTTCAGTGCTATACAGTACTAGCAGCTTCTGCTCTAAGTTGCACATGAAGAACTTACCACCTCCTGCTGTGTTGAACTCTCTTGAATTAACGTGGCCAATGGAGAACGAACTATGTGTCACCTTTTATCCCATAATGCCTATGTCAGTGTCCGTCACAAGGAGAAAACCTCGAACCGTCTTGCTGCTTTATTTACTCAGTGTAGGTAAAAAGCACTGAAATAGAATTTTCTAAAATGTCCTTTAAACTTCATGTTCAGCTGAACTTGTAAAGTTCTCGATAAAGGTACACCAGATAAAATGAGGCAAGGGAAAAAAAAAGACCCATCTACATTGTACGAGCAGCGCGATTGTTGCCGATTGTTCAGCCAGAACAGCCTATGCCATAAATTCTGTTTACCAATCGCAGCTAAGCACAGCTATGAACATCAGCCCTGCAACAGGAAACCACGTGAGGAATTCTGTAGGGTAATTTCAGTTAACAGGCATGTTGGAGAGACCGTAATCTCCTCTCAGACATTCATGAAATAAAAATTAAAAAAAATCAGTGCATTAGTTATTCAAGGTGAATTATTCGCTCAGCTCTAGCTGTCACTTAATAAAGCAGCCTTTGCGATTTGCAGTGCAGGCTGTTTCTTCCTTGAAACAGAGAAATAAATTGCATCTCTAAATTAGTCTGTGCGACTGCAGTGCAGCATTACATAAACCAAAAGCAAACTGCACTTAATCCTTGAAGGATACAATTCACAGGAAACATTTTGAAGTTCTGAAATCATTTAGCCTTGCAGACTAGCATATAAAAGTGCATTGTGTAGCCCTGGAATTTGGAGTCTACTGTGTACACTTGCATAATATCCTTCTAGATCAGCCCTGTGTAATACCCGGGAGACAGGTATATTCTCAGTTCGGGCTTATGTTCTTAGAACAAAGCACTGACGTTGATTGATTTGGATTAATTCAAGTACCGAGTTGGGAGAAATCGCACACAAGCCAGCAGTGAAAACAATTTTTTTTTGTGTTGCCCCTAAGGTTGCCTTCCCCATTAATTTGACTTAGAGACAAACACAAAAATGAGTAAATTAAAAATAATTATTTGCAATATTAATGGTAAAAATTTTTAAAAATAGACACATTTTAAATCAAGTTTAGTTTGGTGGGATGAAAGATGTATTTTTGAACTCTATCCAAAATTTCTGCTGAAATGAGGAAATTACTGATGCTCGCGCAACACAGGTTTCGGATTTGATGTGTCAAAAGCAGAAAATCACCTTTAAGCCAAGTGCTTTATTCATCTGTGATTCATTCCATTACAAATGGGTCAGAAGAGGAAGGCATGGAGAAACCCCCTGTATTACTGTGGTAATACTCAATGTCAAGGAGAGTGGGGTTGTGCAGAAGTGACGTGGGAAGCTGCCTGGATGGAACACAGTTCTGTTTTCTGCGCTTCGCTGTTCTTCCATTCTCACCAGTGTTATCACGTAGGGCGAAGCGCTGCCGAACACTCAGCGCTTTGTGGAGGATAGAGACAAATCACGTAGTGCCTGCCCTGAGGAGAACCAAGCGAATCACAGGTCGTGCAGGACCCATTAAGAGGCTGTTTTCAACTTGGCTTTGCTTTTAGCTTTTCTAAGCCTTCCCGTTCTGCTGATGCTGCGTTATCCGCCTGAGACTGACGTGTCTCTTTGAACGACTCTGGCTTAAAAACTTACCTGATATCCAGATGTGGTTAGAGCACGTGGGTGGATTGGTCACTGTCAAAAACAATCAAGCATCTACATGCGCTTCATTTGGCAGCTCTAGTTTCTCTGCTTTGGAACAACAGACCTTCCAGGCTCAGCCGTTATCTGAAAACCTGAACTTATCGCAGGTCTTTGAAAAGTGAAAATTTACTGGTGCTCAGGAGAGATTTTCTACATTTTAATTTTGTGAATATCTTCTTAAAAGAATCCTCCTGAATTAGAGGTGTTCCAGGCGGGGAACTGAAGGTCTGGCCACAGCTTTTTTTGAAATATGTGGGGGAAAAGGGGTTGTAGTAGAAGCATGAAGTAAGCCTGCATAGCCAGTTGCTGTTTTTTTTTAATTTAGGGAAGCTTGAAGACCTAAAATGTCTTTCAATGCACTTTTTAGATATTTTACACTATAAAGGCGAGCAATTCCTTAGTGCAATGTGGGAACGTAGGTTGTCTGGAGCTGCAGGAATCAAGAAGCTGATGTTAGAAGTCCAGCTGAGTGGACAATACGCCGTTGCTGGGGCTAACTGGGTACTTCTCTGGTTCTCCAGCCTCTTAGTCTGAACCTTTTTGAACCTCTCCTCACCATTGCTAGAGGAAGTGCTAGTTCTTGTGTTATGTCCCCAATTGCATGCGTGCGTAGATAATTCAATGAAAATTGTAGGAAATAATGACGTAGTAGGAAAACTAACTTTTTGTAAGTATTTTCTGGAAATACACGGAAGGACTGGATAGGAGGCCTTGTTAGACTAGGACTTATATTGTGTTAATGTGTAGGTACAAATATCTGAGTGTCCAAGAAAACCATTTTTGATCTTACTAGAAAATAATCCATTCTAAATTAGATACGAGTGTCATAATTGCACTCCAAGATTGAACAGAAAATCCCTCTTCTCTAGGAAATCTGAAGAAGGTAAGTGATTCTTGGAGCCAGGTTGATTCCAACCCTTTCTGCTTGACATTGGGGTGATATTTGAAATTTAGGAGAACGTTTTGGTTAAAGACTAGAGAGAGGATGGAGAAAACCCTTGAAATTAGGGTGACAGGCTTCTTATTCTAGATAGCAGTGGAGAAAGCAGTGTCTTGTCCTTAAGCTTTCAGACTGCTGCAAAATTAGTGTTTCCTGGAGGGCCTGACTGAGCAGCAGCTCTTCCCTTCTGTGGATTGTTCAGGGTTGCCAAAGGGGTCACGATAATCCCTGCAAAGGGGCCCTGTGTGTGTGGAGAGTAAGACTGGAGGTTAGTCTGACAGATTTGATTAGGGACTGGGAGCCTTTAAGCCTTTATTTAGCAATTAAAAAACAAAACCTTCAAAACCACTGAGATCTTCAGAGCTGAGCAATGGATGAGAAGAAAAACATTTACTAGAAGGTTTAGTTAAAAAAAAAACAAAACGAAACCCCCCACAAAAGTTTATCCCAAGAGTAAAGCAGTTTATCCCAAGTGCTGCATCCCAGCTGTTCGGCATTTATGAAGTTCTTGCTCTCCTTATTTGAGCTAAAAACTTGCAAAAGAATGAACTTTTTTATTGACTGTTGGAATAGCAAAAAGAATTAATCATAGAATCATCGAAGATCCTGAGTAACAAGAATTGTTGAGTCCAGGTTGCCGCAGGTGAAGTGAACAAGATGGGAAAGGAAATCAAGACAGTAATTTATTGTGAGCAAGGAAAATCAGTGCCTTCCACAAGGAGAGCTTGCTGTTGCTATTCTTCTTGCTGCTGTCAAAGCTGAAGGGAAATAACAGAATGTATTTAAATATGAAAGTAAGCAGGAAGAGAATGCCGA
>NW_010431039.1:6655-6936 GCF_000710305.1 Buceros rhinoceros silvestris | reverse complement strand
AGTGGGATTTTTTTTTTTTTTTGAGGGTGGGAGTTGTTTGGGGGTTTTTTTTGTGGGAAAGTGTGCAAAGGATGCTCATAGATTTAAGATCACTGGTGAGTTGAGGAAGAGAAATTTGGATGTTCCTGAAATGCAGATTTTTTAGCATTATTTATTTATAACATTGACAACGCTGGAGACCATGGTTTTAGCATGATATTGTGGGAGAGCTTGGTGTGCCATGTTTTGCTTCAGTAGGATATTAAACGCTCCATTTGCTTTGTATGGAGAAGTTCCTGCTG
>NW_010431039.1:0-6546 GCF_000710305.1 Buceros rhinoceros silvestris | reverse complement strand
CTGCTGATTTAATTTGATGTAATTGCAATCTTGAAAGAAGGTTTTAAGAATAATTGTTATCTCTACAATCGCTTTCGCTTACTCATTTAGCCATAAGCCTTTCATTCAGATGTAGACACAAGAGGTTTGATTCAGATTTTGGTGGGACGAATTTGCATCCAAATAGGACAGTGCAAACTGCAAGGGCAACTGCACCACAGGGATGGTTTATTTTAGAGGAGGGAAAATAGCAGTGCAGAAGTGTCGTCTGGTTTAGACCTTCTCCGTGGAAAGTCATTGCATCTTCCACACAGTCATGTGACTACTCCGTCTCAGCAGCTTGATGATGGTGGCTAAGTTCACTGTGCTGAGCCCAGGCTGCTGTCTTGAGACTCGCCCCAGTACCTGTCCTAGTTCAGGTTTCCCTAAACTACACTGCTTTGTGTGCAACCCTATTTTCAGAATTTAATTGTGTGGTTTGGGGACTATTGTTGTTTAATGCCACGTCTTTGAAAAAGCCCCCCACTTCTCTACTTCATTTTTCACCTGAGTTTTAAATGTAGGTACATCTCCCTGTGTTAAAAATGTCAAGCTGCTCTTAGGCTTAAGAAGCGGTTGCAGGATTATGGATGGCTTTAGGGTTTTCTTACTGTTTTCAAAGACAGTATCTAACGTCACAGCGTTGTTTGTGCTATTGAATAAGACACTAACATGACCAGCGGTGCTTTGAAAAGGAATGATTGAATTTAAAATCCAGCTTTATCTTCAGTAGTTCTATGGTGCCTTTTTCGATTTATAGTTTAAAGCCTTTTTTTCCCAGGTTGACATATACAGGCAGGCTGCACAAGTTGCATGTTTCTATGAAGTGATTCAATGAACATAACTGAAGGGACGGCTTTAAAAGTCTGATTTCCTCAATGCGTGTCCTACCATGCTGTTGGTGAAAGTATTAGAAATGATGGAGATCTGGCTAAGCTTTTTAGAAGACAGTGGCATAAAAAGGTCTACATTAATACAAAACTTTGACTACATGGAGGATATAGGAGCAGCACTAAAACTTTTATTGAGAAATATAAGTTTATTCCAAGCAGCATTTTTGGAGAGAGACTATTCCTTATTCCTGTGCTCCAGACATCTAGAAAACATTGTGTGGGTTGACATCAGGACTTGCCTATTTTGAGACTTCAGCCAGACATTGCTTGTTCTACGTCTAACTTCTGGTAGAGCATTAAAAGGAGGAATCGCTCCTGTCCGCTGCTGTCTGTGGATGGGCTAGGGCAGGGTGTTGGAGAAACAGATTTTCAAAACACTTGATTAATGTGGTGGAGACTGTACTCTCCACTCCAGCATGTTCCTTGATATCTCGGACCATGTTGTGAAGGCTTGCCCGTCGTGTTTGTGTGCATTCTCCAAAGGTAGAGGAGTAGAGGTAGAAACAATAGAATAGAATAGAAAAACTTCATATGGAAATTCTACAGAACAGAAGCAAAGTCAGATTTCTAGGAAGGCTCTGATTTCTGGCATGTGAACCAGTGAATTAATTTTCATTTTTGGTTTGGGTAGAGTTTTATTTCTGTCTCAATTTTGGAGGAAGAATAATAATTTTTTTTCACTGAAATGCTAGGCTAAAAAACATATCTTGAAGGAACACTTATTTTTCTTTGTTTTCTCCAAGTTTCAAATTACAGCTTTTTTCAGAGGTATGTTTCTGAATTGTTGAATTTATCCTCAAGGAACTGCTAGAAATATTAAATAAAATGAAGTATATTATAGCTATGAACTTTGTGAGGTTTTCAAAATATTTATATGTTTTGGAAAGTAACATCTTTTTTTTAAAATAACTCTTGTGAATCCTTTTATCTAAAATTTAAAAAAAAGTCAAATTTGGGGGTTTTAATGTAAACTTCAAGCAATAGCCTAAAGCCTGTTTCTGTCATTGAGGAATAATTGAGGATATTGCAGTTTGACCCGTTCATATAGATTTTTTATTTTTTTTTTTTTTTGCTCAGAGAACTAACACAGTCCGTGCAATGACAACACAGATTGAACTGGTTTTGTCTATTATTTAACTAATGCAAATTAATTCAAATATGCTTGTAACTAGTTATTTGAGCTGGCAACTTCCATGTCTTCAGAGTTTATACAAACTAGCCACATTTTAAAAATTTTTTTACTGTAACTATTAAAAAGTGAATAAGGGTGAATGATTCAGATTCTGGTGAAGTCTCCTAGCTTTTTTGTGAATAAGTCTGGGGGCCGGTAATGTGAATAACAGGGCCCAGTAGACATTTGAAAACTCTTCTCATCCCAGTAATTCAAGTAGTGAAATATAACCCACTCTCTACTCAGAGCATGTTGATTGTAATAATAATAGAAATCTTAGTTGTAACTAATTCATGTTGTTGCTACTCATCCTGTGCTCTAAAATAAATGTTTTTATTTTGTCTGTACAGTACAGACTCTGCTTCAACAGGGAAAACTGATGCAGTTGTATAGTAAACTGTCTGCGAAGTGTTGCCAAGCAGTGTTTGACAGCAGGAACAGATCCTCTGTGTTTCCATTTGCGCACCAAGCAACTCGCCCCAAGCGCAGCTTTGGTCCGGGATCACCATAACGCTGCTTTTGGTTTCCGTGGCACCAATACTCTGGCGTTTTTTTTTCCTTAGGGTCTTACTAGAGGAAAAGAGTGGTTAAACCTTCTGGTTAATGAACAATAGCGTATTTTCTGCAGTGCGGTTGGTCATTCTCTTCTCATTAGGCGTCTCACTTTGCACTTGGGAAGTCTGAAGAAAATCCAAAGCAGCGAATCACTTCCATGCGCCATCTCCTGCCAGCTGTACGGTGTTGGAGGACAAAACCACAGGTTATTCAGTGGCTGTCAAGCTGTGCAATTTATCTGTGGGACGGATGCTGAATGCTCTACCTTGATGCCAAATGGTAGCTCTTTTTTTTTTTTTTTCTGTCTGGCAGAGGAAAAATTATTGTTGCTTTCCTTTAATCTTTCTCCTGTCCGTAAAATGGGAAAATTTAAATTGCACACCTTAGATAAGGAGGAGATGAGGGAAGAGGGGAAGGGAAAGTTTTCCGGCTGAAGCCAGAGAGACGCATGGTCATCACAGAAGGGGTTTGACCTGAGTCTCTCATCACTGGCTTTGAATGCCAGGGGTAAATACACTGTCCTTTGAGGAATTGTGCTAGGATACAATTGGTAGGACCCTGTGACATGGACTAACTTCAGAACCTCTGGTTCTGTTCAAAGCTGTTCAGGAAGGGGGAAAAAAAAAAGGAGAGAGAAGTAACAGGCTGAGTTTTTTGTTTGTTCTTCGGTTTCAGCAGCATTTTAACTGAGCAGTCACTAAACTAGACACTGACACACAGAGAATCTGTGTTTGTCTTCACAGCAGTTGGTGTCTCCCACTGCTTGGAGGTGGAGAACAAATCCCGAGGGCACAGGCCAGTGTGGGCGCTTCGGGGAGCTGTGCTGGGATTGCGCAGGTGCAGCAGCCGCTGTGGATCAGCATCACGGATAACAGTATTTGCTAACACCCGATTTCCAAGATATGCTTAGTGCTGCGTTGCTGCTGAGGTGCCATCAAGCAGCGTTGGGTCATTCTAGCTTATCTTTGGGTCTGCTGAGGCTATGTCAGATCAGAATCCTTCTGTAGTTCAAACATGCAGATGAAGGTAGATCTGAGCTAGATTCTGGTGTTGGCTGCTGCAACGACTATTACTATTAATTTGAGAATGATTCTAACACGAGTATTTTGTCTGTACTTAAAATCCCTGGATTTATGTCAAAGTCCATACTGACTTGGAAGACCTTCAACACATGAATCCATGACCTCGTCTTCTCACCCAGCTGATACCACACCAAACCCATACTGTGACTCCCAGACACCCAGAACCCAAAAGTGAATGAAGTAGGTTATCCGTCAAAATATTCCACTTAGAGTCATATTTTTTCAGAGTAGGGTGGAATATCTTCTGTCTGAGAGCTCTTCAGCACTTTCCGTTTGTAGAAGTGGTAGACGCATCAAGGCTGTAGTGTGCAAGTGTGGTTCTCCTCTTGAACAGAATCAGCAAAACTCTTGGCTAAGTTGCAATAATCAGATCTCCATTACTGGTGCTGCTTTCAGGAGACAGAGTGGATGTGGCTTCACCTTTTGCCTGACTCAGGCTGAATTTGCAGTGGCAACAGAGAAGTCCTTTTTTCACTTGTAAGATGAACAGCAAATTTGATATAGAGAAACGATTGGGAAAGAATAAATATGGAAATAGAAGTTGCTAGTTTTGTAAAACAATTTTTCTGTGTTTAAAAATATCAGGGTCTGGGAACTTGTTATTATAATTAAAACAAACAAGCAAACATAAAAGCCAGAAAACTATTTGGCTTTCCAGTGCACACTGAGCTGATGGTGGAAAAGGTTCTCAGCCCACAGCTTCAGCAGGGAATATAAATGTTTGGTAGTAAAAGCTGAGATCATCCACTTTAAGTGTGATTGACAGACAGTGTTCTTGGCAACTGTCTGGAATTCAGCAAGCTGGGAATGAGAAATGCAAAGTACTGACAAACAAATGGCCATCTGCATCTCCCTAGCTTTTTAATCTTTCTTCAGAGGTAAGGTGAAATATATAAAGCTTGGCGCTACATGTAGAAAGAGGCTTTTGACTCAGGCTTTCTAACGGTGGAGCCATTAGGCTTCGCCAACCACCTTTGGACACACTTGGAAGTCTCACCTTACTCTTCTTGATTTCCAGTTACAGATGTTTTTGATAAAACACCCACTTAATCTGCCCTCTTTTTCTTTTTTTGCCTTCCTGAGTGATTGATCTTACATCATGGAGAACACATAAACTCAGGGAAATGGGATGCAGTTCCTTATTACGTATGTGAGGTCAATCATTCTAATCCAGTGCAGATACGCTTGGGTAGAATGTTGATTCCTGCTTGCTCAAAAGAGTTCCTACTGCTCCTTTTGCCCCCCATTTTTCTATGAATCAAACGCAATCTGGATCGATGCTTCTGGTATGCATCGTTCAGCAAATGCACTTGACAGTGTGATGTGCACGTGATGGGCAGTAGGATGCTTGCACACGAGCCTTGCTTTGGAAATCGGACTGTAATACAGGATTGATGGTTGGCTACATCACTGGCTCATTTCTCGATAAACTTCAAGGAAGTTAATGATAGAAAACAGCACAACTTCTTGTTTTAGCTTGATTTGTTTCTTAAAAATTGAGGCATCTGTGATCTGACTCAGTTTGTGGTTTGAGTGTTGCTTTTCTCTGTTTGGCTGAGCTCAGTGGGCACCCAGCAGACGTAGATCCTTCAACGTGCTGCTCTTGCCACCCATGGGAAGTGGCTCCCTGGGATGCAGGAAACTGCAGGAGGGGGAGTTTATCAGCAGTTACAAATAGCAAGGGGAAACTGGGGAAACAGATGAAGGACACTGTTGTGTCTGTCTTGTTATGTGAAAAGCAGAATTAAATTTTAAAGAGAGTAAGACGTAACTAACGTCTGCTGCATGTCATTTCATGGGTAGGCAAGGCGGCACCATGCTGTTTGTATTTGCATTGTATTGATTGTTCTTCATGTTACTGCAGGGCAGTAAAATAATTATTGTCATTTTAAGACGGGGAAACTTGTCTGGAGTTGTTAAGAAGTACACTTAGAACAAGCTACAATTCCTCTCCCTTCTGCTTGGACTACCAGCTCTAACTGTTGCTCATCAGCAATGGCACATTTCAATGCTTGATAGATTCCAGAGCGTTAATTAAAACAGTTGTTTAGCTAATTGCCTAGAAGAGTGTGAGTAAAAGCATATTTATTCCAAAGGCAAACAATCCATTTTTACCCAGTGAAGCATATCAGTTTTTATGGTGCATAAAAATTGTTTCACTTCAGTTTTGAATATATTGTGTTTGTCTGTCTAAAAGCCTTGTAGATGGTGATCTATTTTAAGTACACGGAAGCTTTTTTTGCAGGCCATTTTTAATGCATCTACTGCAAAAGCGTGTGTTTAAATAATTAAAGATGTGAAAAGTCATTGCCATTGAAATGAGAAGTTGATTACTGCACCATGCTATTGGACTACGACCACGCTTATGGATATGCAGCCTTTGTAGTACTTGTGGGTGTTGGCACTGTCCTACGTAGAGGGACGAGAGGTGGGAGAAAGTCCCAGAGTTTGCCTAATCTGGGAGGAAAAAGAGTGAGTATGGAACAGCTGGTTTCAGTGTATATCTGCATTTAAATAGGGTGTTTGGTCCACGCTCCTCCGAAGTGTTCGGGGGCTCAACCAGTCCCTGGCAGGTGGACTGCACAGGGCGGTTGTGCAAGACTGGCAGCCCGTCAGCATGACCCCTGGCCTACAGCCGGAGCACTTACCCTCAGGCTGATTGATAGCTTCTCCTCAAAGAGCAAACACCCGGCACCTGATGGAAGCGATTACCTAGTGGGGTGTTAAGGGTCGAGGGACCGAGGTAATAATAACTTTAATAACTCCTCGAATCCTTAACAATTCCTTCTCTCTTGCCAGAGGCAGAAAGGTTTTAAAGGGGAAGGAA
>NW_010431038.1:10537-11386 GCF_000710305.1 Buceros rhinoceros silvestris | reverse complement strand
TTATATTATAAATAAACGATTTTGATGGATGAGGATTGAATGAGACTTACATGAAGTCAGAAACAGGAATATGATACAAACATTTGGAACCTGTTCAAATGGCTCATTTAGCCTTATTATAGTAACACGTACAGGATGATTTCTAGGGATTTTTTTGTTGACATTGTATTGCTTTTTATGGTGAAAGCTCTCTGTCTGATCTGTGGCTTTTTCCTGGCACTTTTCCTTGACTTGACTGGCCAAAAGACTGATTGCCACATTTTTAAGAAATAAAGACACATTCAATTGCACCCAGCTGTCTGATGAACAACTATCCTGTCTCCGCTAAAGACGAAATTACTGACATAATCTACTAACAGGGTAAAAAATCAGTATTTTCCATAAGGGAAAATCAGAACCTAAGACCCAGTGCAATCAAACTCAATCCATTAGCAGCAGATTATGCAAGTTAAATATGGAAATGATAGCTGGGTTCCTCCTGGTGTACAAATCTCCTCCGAGTATCTAAGTACATGCCTGTTGTATACGAAGCTTTCGGTGCTCTTGCCTAAATCCGAACCTCCATTTCCTGTTACATGTAGGGATTTTTTGTGGTTTGTGGTTTATTTTGGGTTTGTTTTTTTCTCTTGCTATGTTGTTGTTTTGGGGTGTTTTTTGGCAATACATATTGAGGCAGAAAGGCTCCTAGTCACCTTCCGAGACTATTCAGTCAAGACTTCTACTGATTGTAAGTGTTTTGGGATCTGACCATATGAAAGGGTGACTCCACAGAAAAGGCTGTTGCATTGTTCATGGAAGGCTGAAGTGGGACAGCTTTTAAAGACCGCGTATTTTCTCAGTCAGACCATG
>NW_010431038.1:0-10377 GCF_000710305.1 Buceros rhinoceros silvestris | reverse complement strand
AGCAGGAAGATTAGGGTGTGCAGAAGACAAATTACCAGCATTTGTAAAGTGTCTTAGCTCCATCCACTCACTAGTATTCCTCAAATCTGTAAATGTGGGACCAGATCCCATTTTTAGTCAGGAGACAGGAAGCAGGCTTTACTGGGCATGTGAATTGATATTTCTATTTTCAAATCAAAAATTTGCATTTTATGAAGACGACACTCAAGTTTGTTTTGCTGCATTACAAACTACTGATAGACACAGACAACAAAAAGATCCCAAAGCAATGCTTTACCTGCAAAGGTTGGCCGTTTCTCTGACTCTTGCTCCCAGCATTGTTTCATTAAGTCAATAATTTCCACTGGACATTTATCAGTGATCTCTTTTATGTCTGGTCTGTTTCCATTCATGATGCCAAAGCAAATCTGGGCTTCATTTATTCCATCTGAAAATAAAATTTCCTATCAGATCCTGATCATGGGTTTTGCTACCTTTCCGGAGGTAAAAGAAATAGTGAAGCAGCACTTTGTGTGTTTGTGGAGATGTAAAAGAAGATTTCAAAGAACAACTACTGATGTACAGTCTCAAATCTCTCACATTAGTGAACTTGAATCCACTACCCTAATCTAAGATTAATAGACTCTCTTTAATATGTAGACATGCCTAGTATGAGTAAAGGTGACAGATCTAGCTCTCTAGATCCTGAATTTGAGTAATGTTTTGCACGATGTATGAAGACAAGCGTGGCCACGCAGGCAATGTTTAGCCATTCAGCCATGTTAGCAAAAAATCCACTCAACATACAAACACGTTATTCTGGAATTGCACAGTCTGCTCCTGTTGTGCTACATGAGTACATTACTGCATGTTGAGAAACTACCACCACACAGCTGAGAAGCAGTAACTGGCTGTGTGACCATTCCCGTTAAAAGAAAAACCACATGTAACTAGCCCACCTGAGGAAACAGCGTATCAAAGTTTCCACTGCGGCCTGCTCAAGGTTTGTCTTAACTGCTGAGTGCAGGTTTATACCCACGCCATGTTGTTACGAAGAGATTGGGCTCATGCTTGCATTTCAATCCAGGTGTTCTTGTCCACCTTAGAAGTCAGAGATGATGCAACTAATGGCTTTTACTGGCCATGAGGTGACTAACAGATGCTATTCTTGAGCATAGGCAATTTAATCTACTAATCTTAATTTTATAACTTTAAATGCCCAACATTTGTCACTTAATTTTGTGATGGAGTCCTTCTGGAAGTAACTTACGTTCATATGGCTCTTTGTTAGCAAAAATTGCCCAAATCACTATGCCGAAGCTGTAAACATCTGATTTCTCCACAGGTTTTACGTTAACACAGCGTAAATGTTCAGGGGCCATATAGAAAAGAGTGCCAGCATTGTTCTGGCAAGTGCTCTTCATTTGCTTCTGTCGGACAGTCTCTTCTTGGGTCAGACGACTCCAGTTCTTAAAGGAGGCAACACCAAGATCTGCAATCTGAAAAATGAGACACATCAGAGCTAGTGCTGTGATGAGATAGACGAGTATGACATGCAGTGCTCAATTTTATAAAGAATACCTGGTAATAACTTCTCTAAAAATGAAACACTAGAGAAGATGCAACTACAGGAAAGGAAAACAAACTACTTGCTGTTTTATGGTTTGGTTTTTGGGGGGGGGTTGTTTTTGGTTTTTCCCCTAAATAAAGTATCACTGCCAACTGGTAACCATTAGGCTGAACCTTCATTATTAACTTAATCTCACTTGGAACAGTCACACATTGTAAAGAAAAAAAGGCTTGGTGTTGCCCACATGGACGATAACGATCTAGATCTGTTTGCAGTGCTCGTAGCAGAACAGCAGATCCAGGAGAAGCTTTAAAATCCAGAAGTAATCTATGAGATGGGCAGAAATCCCTCCTCCCTCACTTCCCTTTCTGTTTAGATTTCATTTAACTCATCTTCCTCAGATCTTCCTACACAAAGGAGGTGAAAGAGGATCTAAAATGATATGATGTGTATGACAAAGAGGCATGGAAAAGGAAAGCATGGAACAAGTTTAAAACAGGGATACCTGGGTACTGCTTGACAAGGTGACATTACTGAAGCCTGGGGGTGCAGTTTTACAACTAGACTAATTCCTGATGGAAGGAAGTAATCCTTCTTTCCTTTACCCATAGCCTCCTGAGATGTGCTCCCTCTGCTCCGCCTGTTCCAGCACGGACATTTATCTCACACTGGGAAGACCTACTGCAGGGCACTCAAATGGCTGAACCAAGAGCTCCCCAACAGAAGGGTAGCTCTGCCAGCAAGGTAAATAGTAATCTGCTGGTTTGGCCTCCTAAATCCGGGCAGGGTGGTCAGATTAGCACCAGTGCTAACACAAGGGAACAGGAGGTCAACAGAAGAGGAAAACTGGAAGAGAATGGGACTGCCTCTCTTGGCCACAGGCAGCTGTCAAACTGAGTTATGTAACCCAATCACGTCAGATAAAACTGAAGTGATATCTTGCCTCTCTCCTAACTCACTTTTCTTTCCCTCTTGTTGCCTCTAACTAGCTTATTGTTTCTCTTGAGTTTCTGAAGCTTTGGGCTAAATTTAGAGGTCACGTAGTGAGAGGAAGAGGAAAATCTAAGTGACATCCTGCTGAGAAAGGAGGAGTCCAAGTTCATGTCTACAAGTGAAAGGAGGTCTAATGTGATAGAGGAAGATATAATTCTTTCTACATTTGCAGTTTTCTAGAACAACTATTTCCCTTTATAAATATTGGCAAAGTCAGACACAATCAAGCAGACAGATTGTACAACAGCTGCCTTTTGATCAAGCTGCTTCAGGAAGTTTGATCTGATTCTGAATTTGATCCTGGGTACCAGTTCAGTTGGGCAGTGTGATGACAGCCTAGTTTTGTCCTGTCCATATAAGCAAGCTAAAACCTTAAAAAACATCTAACTCACATTTAAAGCAGATCATTATTTTTTTTATTATTATTTTTTGGAAAAAAAAAAAGATTATCTGCAAGCTGCTCACAATGCACTAGGACTTGATTCTATATTAACTTGGTCAAAAAACTTCTCACTAATTTACATGCGAAAAATAGCAAAGACAGAGTTCTCTTCATAGGAATTTATTCTGTAATTTCCAACTGTAATGAGGTGATTCCAGCAACTCACCTGGACCAGAGGCAGGACATTTGATGAGGACTGCTGACAATTCTACTCGGGTTTTTTCAGCAGTAGGATCTGTATCTATGTGTCTTGACCCAAAACCCCACTAGAGGGAAGAAGGACAGAGACAAAAGAGGAAAAGATAATAGACAAAAGAAAGAAAGGAATAAAAAGGAGGAGGTAAAGGCAGTTGGAGAAATTACAGCAATAAAGGACAAAAGACAGGATCCACAAGACATTCTGTTTTGTTTCGGTCTCTGTTTTGTTTTTTCTTTCTAGCTGTTCTGTTATTTGTAGTTCTCTAATTCTCCGCAATATCTTTTTTTAATACCCTTAGTGATTTATTTTTTTGGTCACTATGCAAATCTCAGGGGCAGAGATTGTGTAGGCTGCCATGCTTCAGTGGTCCACTGCTAACACTCTCTCAGCAATAGCTCTCTAGACTACAAAGGAGTTCATTACCAGTCAGGAATACTAACCAATGCAGCTGAAATGGGTTCTTCAACCCTAATCACCGGCTTCCTCCATTCTAACACGTACCTTAATGTGGAAGTCTGTGTCCACGAGGATGTTTTCTGGTTTTAGGTCCTTGTGTACGAAGCCTTGCTCATGCAGGTAAAGCATTCCTTCTGTGATCTCCAGCACGAAACGCCCTTTCACTGACAAAGGCACGCAGAGCTACAACAAAGCACAAGAAATACCGTCTATTAGAAAATGCTACTACAACCATCAAATTAAAAACCAATCTTTAAAAAAGTCTATTTATTAGTCCCAAGAGTACCTCTGCTCAAGCCATAGTACAAAAGAACTAAGGTCCTTCTTCAATCTAAATTTTTTGCAGTGAAGTAATTCTAGAGTTGGTCCTACGTACAAAAACTTCTTTAGAAAATTCTCCACGTATATCCTATTCTCCACTTATATCCTTTAACTTTGAACCTATAACTGTGGTCTGCTCCTCTGTGATAAGGAAGAAAGCCATAGCTGTCCTCAGTTGTCTCTAGAGAAGGTGGGGCTGCCGCTGGCTCTTTAATATAGAAACGAGAATAAGAAATTGATGACTCTGTTCTCTGGAGGTGGCAGTAACATTCTGTCCCTTTCAGGCATTTTATCAGCTCTAAGAAACAGCAAGGGATGAAGCAATGCACTGCTCACTTTCTGGAGCACTTTCATCATGTTCCCCCGGTCCACATACTCCATCACAAGAGAGTAGTTTCCATCTTCCAAAATAATACCGAGCAGTTTTACCACACGGTCATGCTGCAGTCTGTGCATAATCCTGCCTTCTTCAAGGAGCGAAGCGTTGTATCTGCAAAGCAGAAATTACACTGAACTTAGGTGCCAGGCTAGAAAGAACACAGGGATGAAAATGCAGTGGATTCGTAATGAAAACGATGGCCAAAACCATCAAAATCCCTAGAGCCACTGTAAGACAAACTCTGCCTTTAACTGGTTTTGGATTGATACAGCTTTGCTCATGCCAGGTTATATTCTCTAAGTCTCAACTGCCTTGCACAGAGACTGTCTGCTCAGCCCGTTTTTAAGGCCTGCTATTCAGAAAGTCCGTAAGCAGGTGCATGGCTGGTCGAGAATGCCCAAATCCCTGAGCTGGGCTGGGATCAGGACAGGACAGAGCAGGGCTGAAAGAGCCTTTGGACAAGGAGGACCAAGACACCCTCCACTGCCTCTTGTATGGGAAACTTCACAGGTCTCTTTCCCAAAGAGACTGGTAGAAGGTTAGTATTTCTGTTGACATTCAAAATGGATTTATTACAGGGGAACCAGCCACACAGTGGACGGTCATAACATTTACTACAATTACTGGTTTAGGATTAATTCAAAGCCTAACTCTTTAATGGGGCCTCAGTACAACCCATCAATAGCTACACAGTAATCAATAGGTAGACAGCTGGGAAGCTCATCAAGGGTGTTAAAGAAAGATGAAATAGTCCAATTTTTACTATTGCTCCTGTTCTAGTCATAGAGCAAACAGATGTAAGAAAATTTTGAGACTGTGTTGCTCACTAATGCTTTCCTACCCTGTGACTTAAAAGGAAACTGCTTTCTCCCTCTGTGTTCCTCTAGTACCAGAGAAGAAAGTGGCTGTTTTGTTTGTACTAGGCTCAGTTATAAATTTGCTTAAGACCTCTGGTACAAAACTTTAAGGAATAACAAACTTATGAGCCTATGTAGTGAGAGAGTAAAAATACAAACCCAAAAATAAATCAGGCAGGCTTGTCCCTTTTCACTATGTTCATCCCAAACTGCCAGTGCAGTTTGCAGACTACTAGAACCTCCTAAATCACTTTTCATTGGCAAAATAAAAACTCAGTCATTTTTTAATATTATTATAACCCAAGCTAGAAGAACATCGGGTTTTGTGTCTCTCTCGTGGATGACTCGTGGAAGAGTTTTAGGATTGCTATGGCTCTGAGGCAGTAGAGCTGCAAGGTGACCTCCGAAATGTGAATCCACCAAAATCAACAGCTGATTCAATCCTTGAATTAAAACAGCGGGCTTGGCTCACTCCCCTTCTTCTCAAGGGAGAGAGGGTTACATTCTTGGTATTACACATGTGGGGATGGAGTCCTACTGATAGCTTGTGTGTGTTTAGTTCCTAGTGGACATCTACAGTTGGACAACTGTATTGAAAATTGTTCTGCAAGCATGAAAACATCATGTGCCCACTGAGTTCCTGCATTTCCTTAAGTACACAAGAGTCCTCTCGATTCTTAACAATTTACGGTAGTGCTCACTTTGCAACCAGGAACTTCACTGGAACAATGAGTTAAAACTAAAGAAGTTGGCTTGTCAGGGAAAAAAGGAAAATTTGCAGGATATCTGCTAGTACTGTCTTAGAGTATTTTCCCCACACACAGTATCTCCAGAATTCAAAGACGTGAAATGATTACACCATATTTAGAATTATCTCCATTGAGTTGAGAGGATTCCTTACACTAACTGCAAGATAAAAACCAGAACTAAGATCTGTAACTTACTCAGTGCGCTGGGGTCCTGTATACACTTTTTTTAATACTACATATCCATGTTTCTTGTGAAAACATAAGGAAATTGTTCCAAATCCTCCAGCGTCTAATTGTTTTTTTTCAAGCAAATCCTGGGTGTTCATGTGGATGTCTTCCAGAGACATGTTTGCAGTCTTTGTGGCTTAGCAATTAAAACAAAATCAAGTAACCTCGTGCTTCTGGGTCTGTAGGATAAAAGAGAAGAAAGAAGTGTCATTATCAAGTATTTATCTGATCCACTAAGTAAGTGTCTATGTAAGGAGTGGGACACAGCATATATTTTTGTGACCCTTACGAACAAAGGGACTTGGTTTGAAACCAGAGATGATGTGGTTCTCACAGGATCAGGCCTACAGACCATGATAATTTATGTTGTCAACCCATTACAGTTACATTAAGTAGATGTAAAACCATTTCTTCACCTGAGGATCTCAAAGTGCCGTTAATAAATAGTTTCTATCCACATAACATGCAGAGATTAGTACTGTCCCTATACTTCATGTGCAAAAACTGAAACCCCCAAAAATCAAGGGCCACGGTCCCAAAGCGCCTAATGATTCTGACAGGGATCTTGTTTTCTGAACTGCCGGAACGTGGGCCTGTCAGGTGCCCAGATACTTACTTAGCTCTAAGCTACCTTTTAGGCGTCTTTGCAAATACAGCTTTAAAGTGTTTGCTTGAGCTTAAAACAAAACAAACGAAAGGTTTCTCTGGAGGGTGAAACGCAGAACCCAGCTTCTGTGGGAAACTTATTTTCACAGCATTTAAGGGACAAGTGCTAGGAAGGACTATGGTGGGGAAATAAGGCAACTTCTATCCTGCCCCTCCTGGATGCCAGAATAATTTTAAGTCTTTGACAAAGCTGTGGTCTCTCAGGAGGTCAAACCTTAAAGGCTCAACAGCTGGTACCGTGGGCACACACCAGCCAGCTGCATTGCTAGTGTAAGTGCAAGCCACAAGCTCTGTTTTTTTCTTCACTGAACTTTTACCTTAAGCTTGCTAGATCAGGTAAGGAAAGAGTTTGCTGAGAAAAGACAAAGTCCAAGAGAATATCAGGGCTGCTCTGTTTCCATTTGTCTTGGGTGACTATGACACAGATTTACAGAGATGGGAGAAAGGCACCATTTCAAAGTGCCTCTATCTGCAACAGCAGATTGGCTCATTCAGGTAATTAAGAGCTCCAAATAGTGTAGCAAAGGATTCTCAAATTTATGAGACCGACCTGTGAGTGCTAATTCCTGCAGACTACTGTGCACCTGAATCACCAAATCTCTAACTGCACAGATTGCTTAATGTGGCTATGGTCATCAGCTGCAGCCCTATTAGCTGGAGCCTGGGAACTAGGGAGGAAGGGAATGTTCTGTTATCTCTGATCACTGTCGAGGTCATCCATTGTGCACGCTTCTCTTGGCTCTGGCATTTGGATATTCTGTCATACAAGGTCTCTCCTGAGGATAGCAGTCTTCTTACTGGTGTGTATCTGTCGAAAGTGTCTGAGGGAAGAGAGGTATTTCTGTGCAGATTTGGAAACTGTCTGGTCAGTTCAATACTGCCAAGCCAAAAGAGAGAGAAGTTAGTTTAAAAAAAAAAAACCAACAACAAAAACCTCTGCCTGTAGAGGAGAGAAGCAAGAGCTTCCTCTTCCGAGAGTGTGTATGTACTCTTTGGGCTGCTGTGTAGACAAGGAACATTATCTACATCGGGAGCAGCCTGCTTGCTTCAGTTTTCTTGGCTTTTCCGACTTTGAAAGGACGCAGACTTTGTTTTCTGGAGCACTAGCCCGCGTTAAGAGCACGGGACTGAGGATATGGCTGCATTCCTTTAGTAAGAAGGTAAGCTCTGCTCTGCCTCATCACTGATAGGGGAGAGGAGACTGCTGTCTTGTTTGTTGTTTTTAAATTGCCATACACTTAATCAGACAGCTGAGTAACAAATGACTCACAGCAGCGCCAGGTGCTGCTCTCTAGGTGAGCCTTCAACTCCCTGGGTTTCTGGTGATGGCTCTGTGGCTTTCTTGGGGTGGTGCTACTAACCACTGGGCAGATGGGGTGGGTGTCACAGGTACGAAGGCCTGAATTCAGTTGGGAGACTTTAACGTGGCAAGAACATCTTGCTTCTTTATCTGGGGTTTCTCTTTCAAGAATTGGTTCAAAGTCACACATTGATGGTGATTTTCCCAAGCTAACAGTATTTATACATCTAGGTAGTAGCTATTCTTGTAAGAATTGCACATACTTTTCTTGTGAATGCAGTTTAGATGTGTATTTCTGAATGCTGAGTCTCTGGATTAATAGTAAAAAAGCTGAATTAATAGTATTGATAGTTTGGGACTGCCACTCCATACCGCATAACCTGGTGAACACCACCCCTGCATCAAACTGCAGCAATACAGGACCTTGTTCCTGTTCACAGTGCTAATACCTGTTCCTACCAAGCAGCACACAATCACCGTGCCTTTGGAAATTCTGGAGAAGTAGTAACTTGTGAAATCTCAAGACAGCTGCTGAAATGAGCTGGAGAGCATTCAAGAGAGGACTTTTCCCACAAGATGGGAAGGAACCCTCCTCCTTGGGCATGCTCGACTATTAGGATGGTACTGCTTTCTGTTGTTGTTATGAAGCAGTGAGCTGCTCTGCGTGAAAGCTCTTTGATCTTAAGACTTATTTCAAACTCAAAGCTTTTTGTAGGATGGATGTCACAGGAAAGCCAGGTTTTTATGCAAAGGCCACGTGTTTCAGTATACTATGTAAGATGAGGCTGATGTTACCTGGAAATGTCAGATGATAAATCAAGGAGGGAAGCTCAAATCCCTTCCAAGGTTCCTGCTTTTTATTAAGACGTACACAGTGATTCAGATGTATCCGTCATTCTAGTGACACATCAGGGCATACGTTATGTGTGCATGTGGTTACGGGAAGAGAAACTGTGGTTTGCTTTAGCCTAACCTTACAGAAGCTAGGTGTACCTCTAGGGGTTGTGTTCTGTGACGTAGCTCTCACCTGTATAGGTGGTTGGTGATAAAGGTTTTTTCAAATATACTATTCTAACAGCTGTATTAGGGCGGGCTCATTTAACAAATGTCTACGTGTATGATGAAAATTTTGAACACTGGTTGCTAGAAGGCGGGGGGTTTTGTCTGCTAATATGTTTGGGTTTTCTTTAGAGAGGGATAAAAGTGTAGTAAAGGGGTTTGTGGCATTTTTCTTTTTAGCACCATGGTTGTGTTCTCCCCTCTAACCCCCAAAGGGCACATAAATTCCCAAGGATCACGAACCTGGTCGTTAGGTCACATCGGGCCCAATCAGCATCCAGAAGTGGTTTGCTCCATTCTAATGCTCTGTTGGCGCTGGGCTGCAGAGCTTGCCTGGCCTGCACACTGAAGGGTGACTGCTGAGTGCATTAGCACCTCAATATGAGAACAGGTCACACAGACATTGCAGCTCTTTTGGTCTAAGGACGTTCACAGTTCTTGAGAGTGTTACAAGGCACAAGTGGAAAGTGAACCAGTTTGCAAGCACCAAAACTTGAGGCCACTTAGTTACTGGTCAGGAACAGAAGGGACTAATAAACAGGAAGCAAAGCTGGTATCACTGGTAAGTGTAACAGAGGTGACTGAAGGGTCCCTGCAGCTGACGATGAAAACACTGCACACGTAGAAGATGTTTCAGAAGCTGTCAGTGCATCTCAACTCCACGGCTGTGACTGCCATAAGCCACTCCGTCCAAACCCTTCCCTTCCGCTAAGGGGTTTCAGCTGCTGCATCTTCTCGCTAAGGAATGACGGTGTTTTGTTTTTTTTTTTTCTTGGAAGCCGGAAATAGTAGCAGGTTATAGGAGCGATGCCGTGGGAACACGATAGTGAAACAGGAGTTTCCACAAGTTTTTCTCTTACGCGAGGGAGGGTGGAAAGGGGAAAAGAGGGGGTCTGTGCAGCAGCTTGCGCCAGTACAACTGTGCCACAGTCGGTTCCGCTTTAGGACAGCGGCGGTCACAGAAGTGTTTATGTGTAGGGGAGGGAGGGCAGGCTGCCTGGGAGAGGCACCCCGCGGCTGGCGGAGGAAGGCGCTAGCCCGTGCCGGGCCCTCCCGGTCAGGCCGAGCTCAGCCCCTGCAACCCACTGGCGGCGGGGAGCGCCACACGCATCCGCTCGCCGAGTCCTCGGCAGGAGGTGCGGGGCCGGGCAGGTCGAACGTGGGTTTTCTCTGGCCTAG
>NW_010431037.1:0-11799 GCF_000710305.1 Buceros rhinoceros silvestris | reverse complement strand
TATATTTTATATATAGTCCTCTGTATTGTTTTTACCACTTTTACTTTGTTTTTTTTTTTTTTAATTGCTCTTTCTTTTCTGGAAATGTTTCCACCTTTTCAGCTACATCCTCTGTGGCTGCTCTTCCCCTAATCACATTGCTTCTTGCCTTCCCCTGTTCCTGATAAAACCCATGCTACACAGACAGTAGTCTGCGTTGTTAAGATTCTCTGCAGCATTCTTCCTCAATCTTTTTTTAATCAAACAACCATTCTTCCAAAATGCTATTTTTAAAACTAAGATTCAAGTCTTAGTGAAGTCAATGGACACAGGGTCAAGAAGAGGGCTAATAGAGTTTTTTATTATTTTCTACAGTCTTAAAAGAAGGGTTGGTGCTTTAGAGAAGAGTATAAAATCCCAGACCATTGCTTGTGGCTGCTGGAGACGAGAATGTTAGAACTGAGGTTGACAGGGAAAGGAAAGTATTATGCTGCCTGCAGTATGTAAGTGCATCAGTATTTTTCTTCACAGGAAGGTGGAGACACTTCTCTAAAGGCTTATCTGATAATGGCTACTGTCAGCTACAGAGTATCAATTTACAGGGACCTCTTACCTGGTGTAAGGCAATTCTTAACATTCAAGTTTCTGAGCACTTCAGTGTTGGTGTTGCAATTTCTTAGGCGCCAAAATACGAATTATATGATTCTGGTATTTAAAAAGTGATGGTACTGGAGAGGGAGAGGGGCAGAGGATGAATACGGAAGCTAATAAATTGTGTATTATACGCTATAAAACAGATCAGATTTATTGATGGAACAATCAGGAAAACCAATGAGGAATTCTGAGGAATTTAGTTTAATAAGTTTCTAACCTATAAATGCCATTGCTAACCTGTACTAGAATTCCTGCTCTCCTAGGATGTAAATATTTCTCGCAAACCTCTCATGTATTTTTTACTTGAAATGCTTGGTTTGTTAACTAAGTTGCTAAATTCTGAAGGTAATAGTTATTTATTTATCTGAAGTGTCAGAAAATTGCGAGTTTCTTCTGCTCCCCTAACCTTTTCCTCAAGGTCCTCACAGAGCCGACAATAGCAAATCCTCAAGCTCCTTAATGAACTTACAGCAATTTACCTCTAACTTAGTAAATAATTCTATTTTGGGGACCATTTTGATAGTTTGGTTGACTTGTATCTTAAAATAGTAACAATAGGACTTTTGCATCTGTTAGGATTTTCTCAGTCATTAAATAACAAAACAAAGCAAACCAAAAATCCCTTTTTTTAATCTAGCAAGAAATTCCAACAAATTTTAAGATCTATTTCAAGAAAATAATTAACCAAACTTATAATTTAAGTAGGCAACAGGATATATTTTCTCATGAAGACTTTATTAATAGTCACTAAACTTCCCAAAGAAAGTAACTGGTTTAAGAATTGCTTTTTTAAAAAGTACTTTAGCTTCCTTGGCTATATGCGTGCTAGTAAATGAAACAGGAAAGGGATCACTCTTTGGTTGGCTGGCAAAGCACAGATCAGATCTGTACAGTTGATCTTACCCCCCAAAACAGAACGGTAACACATAAATTGCCTTCTGGAAATGGACCCTGACCCAGCCTTGGGTGATTCCCAAGCCTTGTTGTGGATTCTCTGAAAAGTACTTCTAGTTGACCCAAGCCACCTCTGTGCCAGAGAGTGTGCTAGTGATTCAAAAGCAGGGATGCCAGAGCTTAGCACCAGTTAAGTTATCGGCGTAGACATTGGCATACACAGCTTTCAGCAAGGACAACTGCAGGTAGGTATTCCCCTCCTTTTTCCAGCACTTTTTATCCTTCCAAACTAGTGTAGCGATGATATGGAAGCTATTCTTTTCAATATCAGTTGTCTCAGACGTGTTTCTAAAACACTCTGATTATAAATTAATGGAATGGATGCCAAGAGAAGACTTAATACATTTCATCTGAAAGGCTATCCTAGTTCTCTTTAAATTAAATGTTCTTGGTCTGGCAGCACAAAGCTGTGTTACAGCCTAAATGATAATTTCTCACAATACCTTTTTGTGTATGCTTCTCAAGTACAACTGCAAATGTGAAGTCAGGGCACTGTTTGTCTGGCTAGTATGCAGGATTCTCATTATCAAAATTACTACTGGGCTTCAGAGAAGCACCCATACAGTTATATGCTTTTTTTTCCCCCATATGGTGATTTGCTGAGATAAAAACTAATTTATTGGGGTTTTGTCCACATGTCTGAGAACCAACAACTACATTTAATAGAATTCTTTTCTGGACAAGAATGTACCATCTAGGCAGGTGCTAGACTCTTCTCACCTTGCTATTTCTGAAGCTTTTCAAAACCATTAGATGGGTTGAGAACTCAGGTACATCTGTAGTCAATTGCTTTAGCCCTTGTTTTTTAGACTGTATGTTCACCCAGACATCCCAGATCATAAATTCAAGATGAATGAGAACCAAAACAAAAAGTAGCTAGCACTCAATAGGAGAATGATCACTCTATGAGCTTACTGTGTGAACAAAGTATTGGAAGGAACCTCTGGAGGTCATCAAATTGAATTGTTATCTCCAAGCAAGACCAACTTCAAAGTTACAAGTTTTTCAGGGTCTTATCCAGTCAACTTTTAAAATTCTCCAAGAACTGATGTTCCGCAGCATCTCTGAGACATCTGTTCCCAGGCTTCACTACTCTCATCGTACAGGGTTTTTCCTGATGTCTTGTCAGAGCTTCCCTTGTTGCTGGTGACCACTGCCTCTCATCCTTTTACCATGCATCTCTGAAATCTGCCTCCATCTCTTCTATAAAACCTTTCAGCTAAGAAGAAATCTGTTATAGATTGTAGTATACCCCAGCTTTATCCTGGTTAGGTTAACTGAAAAACTGTGAGGATGGACTTTTTTCCCCCATTGTCAAAAAATGAAAATGTCAAAGTAGCCAATATGTTGTAGAAAACCCTAGGGTGTACCCTAATCAGATATGAAATAATAATAATGACATATGAGTAATAATCAGGAACAAGAAAAATATTTTAAGAGAAAAATAGGAATGTGGGGAAAATATTGAAGCAAGAAATAACTTTTGTCATTACAATCTGAGGTGGATTGACTAGAAAATTAGGGTTCGTAACGGAACTAAGATGCAGTCAAGATTAATTTATAATTTTACCAAATGCACAAGTATTTGAATAATACTGAAAAATAAAATGCCACTTCACTTCGGGCATGTTTCTAAATGTAAAATTATTTGAATCTGTAGTCCAGCTGGTTTAGATCAGCTGGTAAGTTCTGTGTTTTGCATATGTTTGCCATGCAAGAACTTTGCTGCCCTGCTCTTTTTTTTTTTTTTTTTGTGGATGCGTTGTGGTTTAACCCCACCTGGCACCTAAGTCCCAAACAGCTGCTCCCCAATAGTGGGATGGGGAAGAGAATTGGAAAAAAAAGTAAAATCTCTTAGTTAAGAACAGTTTAATAACTGAAATAAAATATGATAATAATATTAATGAAAAGGAAGATAACAAAAAGAGAGAGAAATAAAACCCCAAAAAGACAAGTGATGCACAATGCAATTGTTCTCCACCCAGTGACTGATGTCCAGCCAGTCCAGAAATCGGCCACCTCCGACCAGCTCCCATCAGTTTATATACTGACTATAATGTCCTGTGGTGTGAAATATCACTTTGGCTAGTTTGGGTCAGCTCTCCTGGCCATTCGTGGGCACCTGGGCACTTCAGAGCATGGGAAACTGGAAAGTCCTTCACCTAGAATAAGTGTTCCATCAGCATGTTACCAATATTATTTTAACTCTAAGCCCCAAACACAGCACTGTACCCGCTGCTAGGAAGAAAATTCTATCCCAGACAAAACCAGGACAGGATGTATTTCTAAAACCAGAATATGGGAGGTGAAGTATTCTTACTATGTCATTAGCATTATTTTCTTCATCACTTTTTATTTATAAGATTTCATTATATTTTTTTCTCATCACTTTCTGGACTTCAGAGAGATTCTCATTTTGAGCTCAGTGCAATTTGTTTTTCCTTTAATGGGTCAGGCTCTCCAGCTGCATGTCAGACCTTGGGGTAACTCACAGTTTTGCAGCTATTAATATACAGCATTGTTTTGGTACCAGGGGAGGCAAAATCTGTCCTAAAAGTTCTCTTCACAAACTACACAAGAGAATAAGGTATTCAGGTATCAAAATTTTTCAGTTATTGTCTACTTTGTTGTTGTTTCACTGAAAAAATAAACATTTTCATAGGGAAAAGAAATTATTGTGATAAACTTAAGCCATTACATCACACTGATTGGGCAATGATAATTGTACACAGGTTGCTCCAAAAGCAGCGCCTCCCATTTATTTCCATGGAAACTACAACAGCTACAAAGAGCACAATAACACGATTTGATAGAGCAGATTCTCAGCCACAAAACACTGATTTTCAGCACAGTCCCCACCACTGGCTGTACATTTTCACCAGCAATGAACAAGAGCCTGCGTGCTGCGCTCATGAAAACCTGTACCAGGGGAGGGGACCCACCGTCACTGTCACCACTGCTGGAACGCGCCACCCACCCCGTCACTGTGTGACACCCACTGCTTGGTCTCTGTAAACGTTCAGCAGCGTCAATGAATGTCAATGGGTGCAATTTTTTCCACATGCAGGAATTCAGTGACACCCTTTTGCTTCACAGGCACTGCCATGTCAGAGGCCACCAGCTTCAATTAATGTCAATGGGTGCAATTTTTTCCACATGCAGGAATTCAGTGACACCCTTTTGCTTCACAGGCACTGCCATGTCAGAGGCCACGTTATCAGACTGCCCCTCTGCTGCGGTCTGTCCCACGGCAACACAATTTAACAGAGTATTGGTGGGAAGGTTCACCCTCTACTGCCAGACCACCAACAGCCCCCTCTGACGTTGTGGGACAACATAAAATAGGAGGCATTACTTCCAGAGCAGCCCTCATATCTATGGACTAAGATGATTTACTTTATATTTATTTATATTAGAACTAGGTGAAGTGCAGGTAATTAAAAAAGAAGCAGTTCTTTCAAAAAGAATATACTGTAAAATTTCTCTCTATTTTAAGGGGATTTTTAAGAGAAAAAAGGGAAAAAAACAATCTCCTTCCCTCCCTTCCTTAATGTAGGTTTAATATCAAATGGTGATAATGTAGAAAGAACAGTTATATTTTTAGAAAGCATTCCATACTACCTTCCAGACACAGGCAACATGACTTATGGTAGCAATTTCTCTATAAACAAGCTGTAAGAAACATTTATTAGAAAAGTATTTGCATATTTAAAAAAAAAAGTTAAATTTAAGATACAGCCAACATTACGTTGAATTCTTCAGCTTTGTAATAAACTTTTGATAAAATTGTGTAAGACATAACATTGTAATTGAATATATTTTTTCTTGGTTTACTCTTTATAAATTCCTATGCCAGGTGCATCATAATGTTAGTATTTTCCAGTTGTATATTAAGTGTCTCAAATACATTCTGACACTTGGTGATTCTGTAGACTATCCAATAACTGTTTTTTTATTTTACATATCACATATGGACATACATCTGCAATATATATAATGCTTATATTCATATACATGAGTTAATTTTACAGAAGGGAAGTTCAGAAGGTCAGAGGAGTTTTTGCGCTTTTTGCCAAAAGTAGCAAGTCTGTTTCTGATCCTCTTTGCTTTCCGTGGGAAGAACCATGCACAATTTTAGGCTGGGCCTTCAAAAAGGCTCTATTGTAGGACGTTCCGTGCTTTCATTCACATTTCTTTTGTATGATCAGTTTTAGCTAGTGGTTGATGGAACCATATTTATTTTTAAGAAAGACAGAATTTCTGAATGACATTGACCATAAATTAAAGCTGAGGCAAAATTTTGTTAGAAGTAGTACCTCTTGCTATCTTTAATTAGACTGGAATACAAAAGTTCCATTATACTTTGTCCAAAACATAAAAACTCTTTGGAAAAAAAATTATCTTACTGAAGGTGAAGCCAAAAAAGTACAGCTAGTGCCAAGAAGCACACTGAAGAAATAGATGTGTTTAAAAGCACTTACATGCTGACCTTCAGAAAGAATAGTGGCAGATTATACTTTTGTTTAAAACCACGGGATTAATCTTTTTATGAGTCAGATGTATTATCATAATGAGCATCAGTTAGCAGGCTTCACTGACAAATATTATTTTTGACATTTCTAGACTTGGCCTAGTTTCAGCACATAAAGAAAAGACCTTGCCCATCGCTGCCTTTGGAAGAACAAAATAACAAAGGAAAAATATGTGCGAAAAGTTACTTAGTAAACAAATGAATTAACTTTGAATGTACTTCCTCTTAAAGCAGTTTTTTAACATTTGGTGTTATAACCACTGCAATTCACACTAGTCTACAGTGTAAAGACCATTTCTGTCAGCACAAGTCTGTAAACTGCAGTCACTCAAACTGCAGTCACTCAAACTTAACTAATGGATTTTAAGATGCAGTTTTTCTCTGCATGGCGAGTTTAAGTGTGTGGCTATGTGCCACTTGTCAACTGCAATTAATCATTTTGATTTCTAAGAGAGTACATACTTAGTTCTTTAGTTTTTATATCCTCACTAAAGATTGGTTTTTCACAGGTCAAGGCAAATGTCTCTCTTTTTTAAAGTTTGCTAACTCCCAGTTTGTGGTCCAGTCACACTTTTTGCCAATTGGATGACAGTGTTAAAATGCTAAAAGTGAAATACAAACCTTAGAGTCCCGGTTGTTCTGTGCACTCAGACAAAAAGGCAGTAATGAAAGCTGAGGCATCTGTACCTTTCTTTTTTTCATGTAACGAGTAATTGAGTACCTTAACTGATAAATTCAATAGAACTAAGCTACTCTGCCTTTCTTTGGCTATTTTCTCAATATAGGTAATTTGTACTAGAAAAAGTGAACACAATTTGAGTATTGCAAAATTATAACCATTTAGTTATGACATGAATGTTATAAATTCTTTCTTTCTTCTTCATCTTCTTGCTGCTACTTCTCTATTTCCAAAGCCATAAATGTGAGCAGAATCTTGTTTATTCTTGCAGCTCCAGTAGCAAATGTGGTACAATTACTAGATTAGGTTGTCGGGGGTGATTTTGCTGGATTTTTGAAAGAATACCAAAAGGAACAATCTTGTGGTTTTAAGGAGCTGGAAAAGAGCAACAAATACATGCAACAATATTTGTAGGTCGATTTACAAAATGTTTCTCTTGTATGTACAATACATTTTCCTGATTAAATCACAGTAGTCTCCTGGTGTGGCATTAAGGAGATGTTCTGGAGAAGCAAATATTTCATACTCATAAACACAAATTTATTCTATCATCTGTTAGCTTCTTACCTGGGACTTTTTCAGATCATCCTGGACTTTCAGTGAGGAAGGGAAGGGAAAAATGTGCACCTAAGGGAAAAGCTGTAGTGGAAATTGAACTCGGAATCTGTTAAATTCTTGAGAAGAAATCCCTGTGACGCTGCTTAACAGACCCTGTAGAAGCAAAGACATGTCTTTCTCTTCTCTCATGGTAAATACTTTATCACAACGAGCGGGACTCTTCACAGTGGTAAATTGCAACTTCAGTTCTCATTTCCTTTATATTTCACATGATGACATTACACACAAAGAATTGTCAGGTCTGTGTAGAATATTCCATCACTTAAATATATGGAGATGTCTCCAGACGGCACAAATTACAAATTAACCCCAAAACCACAGTCAGGTCTTTCCCAATCTCTTGCCTATTTTTAAAGGGGGAAAAAAAAAAAAAGTAATTGGACAAAAGCTACTGTGAAGAATTACCTCCCCGAAATAAGTTGATTTTAGCCTGTATCTTTTTAGTGATGCAAGTTGTGGCACAGCTCCAGAAACAACTGTACAAATGTGGAAGAGGAAACTTTAATCACTGGAGCAGAAAAAAGGAGACTGGGGTAGGATGTAGTGCAGAAACATTAATATGTTTGGCCAGCTTCACTGCCAAATCCAGAATCTCTTTAAGCTATGCTCCTAGAGACTTGCAACATTTAAAACTTCTTCAAATGGCTCTTGGACTTTGAGCATGCACTGTGACACCTCACTTGGGAAGCTTTTCTAATCTTGAAAAATGAGCTGGTCTGGGCTTAAGTCTGTCTGGTAGCTGGGTATAAAGCAGCTGGATATAAAGCAGCTGGATAAGGGACCAAGCTTTCTATCAAACTTTAAATGTCTAGGGGACAGAACTACTCGTCCTTTCTAGCATAAAGACACAGCAAGGAGAAAATAACCTCTCCCTTTAGTTCTTTTTTTCTCTAAGTTCTATCACTACATAAGAATGGTTAGAACTGAAACGGCATGTAAGGGACCACCCCTGTCAGAGGAGTGACAAGGAGTGACAGATGGTTTATGGACATGGGAGATTGATTTTGTCCTGTACGAGGTGTCATAGAATCGTCAGTTATTTTCAAAGCAAAATATATGAACAACCCTCCACATGACTTGCTTATGAGCACACTATTTCAGAGAGCAGCATCAAACCCACAGAAAACAAATCCAGGAAACCATATATGTTCTTTTCTCAGCTTCTTGGAACTTGCTTTTTTGAAAGTTGTTGCTAGAGTAATTTTTATTTATTGTTTTTTTCTATTTCTAACTGTTCATCTTGCCAGATGAACATAGTTACTGATAGAAAATTACATTTATTTGAAAGTAAAATTGAATTACCCTTACCATCCCCTCCCAAAGCGTATGTGAGAGGATTAGAAGGGTGTGGATAACAGACCTCTGTACCATTATCATAGAAAATCCCACATTCCTCCTTCTTCTACCTCTTTTTTCAGATTCACCCTTCCAAACATAATAAAGAGTTTCTATTCATTGACTGGTCAGTCTAGTTAATCCTAAATATAATTATACTACTTTTGCTATTACGGGATGTTAAATTGTGCATTCTTGGCAAACCCAGGTTTAGCATCTCTCAAGTGCACGTCTCACATGAAAGTCAGCTAGCTAACACTGGGTGCAGCACTTACATTGTGAATCTGATGATGCTACATCTTATTGTGCTCTGAATATCTTTCCACAAAGGACAGATAATAAATAATTTCCCGATAGGGTACAAATTATTTTTTTTATTTCTTGGTCTCAGTAGCCTTCTCTAAGTAAAATGCTTTTTGCAGTTCCTATATCTTAAGCATGATGGTATTGACTTCTCATATCATCAGTAGATGTTTGGAATGCAAGCTGATGTGAAGCATTCTTCCAAAATATGAACTGGTTGAACTAGCAGATTTCTCTCCTGGACATTTGTATCAATGATTCTTACAGTAAATAATATGAAACTCCATAAGCATACCTCCATCTATGCACCAGGACACTGCTGAAATGTACAGACATCTCATGGAGCACAATTAAAATTTTAAAAAAGTAAATTGGAAGATTAAAACAATTAATGGTTCTTTTCACATTTGTGTAAAATAACGTATACCTTTGCTTTTATGAAAGGGTTAGAAAGATGACACAAATTAAATGAAATGGAGATAATAAGACTGAACATCTGTAGCACAGTTCTTTTTCCTTTTACTGTCACTCACAATCTTTGACTAAATTATGCAGCATCTCCAGCCACCATCCAGACAGGAAAATGTCCTCTCTTCTTCCATGTAATGTGGCATCAACACACTGAGTGAAGCCATCATAAAATGACTAGAGATACTCTGAAACAGAAAACATGTTGAAAACAACGCTATGAGAAATCTGGTTTGGCTCCACTGCTGTTGTTTTACATCAGTACCAGACAGATAAGCATTCTGACTTCTGAAGTAGGAAAAGTCTGACTCCTGACACTAATTCTAGTCTTTGGCACTCGCCTTAGCACAACCATGACTGCAGTGAAGGTTAGATCTAGAGAACCTCTGTTTTCTAGATTACTAATAAAGAACAAATATTTTACATAAGTTACTGCAGTTTACATCAGCCATGATCTAATGGTTATGAGGCTGAGCTGTAAGATGGATGCAGTTGCCAAAACACGTATTTAGTTCCATTTTACATTGCTTTGGGTGCAACGTTTTGTCTCACACTTTCTTTACAACCTTGTATACACATATACAAATACATAAGTGTATATATATATTGCATATATATAATATATATATATGCAATAGTGGCTTAGTATTTCCTGTGGAATAATGGTTCAAGTAAACAGAGTACACAGTGATCCATTGTACAGGTAATGGATATGGAGTCATTGAGTTATGTATCTCTGGTGCTAGACACACAGACATACAGATGGTTCTTCATATGATAATATCAACTTTGGCCTTCCTATAAACATTACTTTTTTTCCAGTTTTCAGTTTTTGAACATGGTTTGGGTGAATAAGGTAGTGCATTTATTTGTTTTTAAATAAAATCTTCTTCAGGAATTAACACAGTAGGCAATGTGTACGGGTACAGAGCCAATATGGAGGCACTACTATGCAAAGGCAAATAGTAGAACAGCAGGTCCCTTTTGTAATCATAAGTAAAGGGTTACACCGATACTCTAAAGAAAGCGCACCATGCTGAATTGTTATAAATCTGAGTGCTGACAGCAAAAGGAGATTTCCTTATATCTTGTATTTGAAGAGGATATTGAAAGCCTCTTTTTACACCTTTTTATCACAGAATCTTTAGTATGTATCTCTTAGGAAGCAGAGGAAGGCAAGGCTTTGTTGGTGCATCTACTAGCATTAAGAACAAAATTCTCCTCTTTTTACTGTCTTCTGCCTATTTTTCCTTGAAACTTATTAAATATTGCCATATTCATGCTTTCCATTTCTAGGCGGAGCCCCTCATGCTTCTGCTTTTCCAGGGAAGTTTTAAGGGATTCTGCAGTTACCAAAAGATTATTGTTTCGAAAAGTGTTTTCATAAGGTAAACAAGTTTCCAGTACAATGGTTCCCATGGAATTTCTCTTCTCTAATGCTCAAAATGGCCAGGACTTTTCCCTCCTCTTGATTGGACATTTGGATCAAGCCTGGTTATGGGCAGGGGAGATGCTACCTGGATTTCCTACCCTGCAATTTCCAAGTATTCAGGTTCATAGTTTTTGTTCTATAGCTTAAATGTCTTTCCTTTGAAGTGGAACAAACATCAAATAAAAAGTTCTCTATCAAACTAAATTGAAGTGTTCAAACCTGGAAAGGAAGCACAGACATCTTATTCCAGATATGTCATGAAAGACTAAACCCTAGAGAAGAATGTCAGCCCAGCCACCATTACCAGATTTGGCTTCCTGTTAGGGTATAAACAATGGGAAGCTGCCATGCTCTGAGAAGTCTTTAATCTTCTTGTGATAATCTGCCAAATTAAGGGTTTGAGAAAGTAAACTTTTCTATTTTGGTTTGATCTTTTTCTCCTTTTCTAAAATGAATTTTTCATATTCATTCACGGGTCTAGGGCAAAGCAAATGTAAATGTCTTGGGGCTGAGACAATGAGTTAATGATGTCCCAGGATTATCTTTGTTTGATTAATGTTTCAAATATTTTAAAGTAATTAGATGCACAGAAATAATCTCACTGCATTCTTAAAATAAGTAATATGCGTGCTTAAAATGACAGGATCTCTTCCACTGCAAGAGCACGTCAACATGGAAAACACTGAAACATGGACCTGTGGTCCTTCATACCTGGGTGAGGTTGCTTACATCCATGAGTTCAAGCAGAGGTGTGATTGCAGGATTAGGCCCTATGAATCTGTTTTGACCAGGAGTTCAAGTGGACCAAAAACAATGACCTTTCAAGATTAAGACCTTATTTAATAT
>NW_010431036.1:12563-21257 GCF_000710305.1 Buceros rhinoceros silvestris | reverse complement strand
GAGCATCCGGTTCCTCCATGTTCAACCCAGGACAAGAAGGAACAGGACAGCTCTTGAATGTCTTGGGCCATCAGCACTAATTGTTCTGAACTGCTCTCAGCTCCGGGACACAGGTATTGACATCACATTCCTGAAGGTTCAAGTTCAGTTTCCATGAGCAATCCTTACCTCCCAGGCAAGTTAAGGCTAACAGTGCTCCACACCACCTCAGTGACAGGAGACAGCTGAAGAACTAGCACAAAGAAAGAAAACTGATTCAGCATGTAGGTTTTCTATGTTGTGTTTTTCCATGTTGCGTTTTCCCCTGTATGTATTACCATAAGGGTAATACCACATTTTTCCTGCATTTTCCTTCTAAAAAAGAGAACAAATGCAAGCATTCTCAGTATACATTTCCCCAATTGCACTGCAAACAGTGCTTTTAACTGCAGGTAGCTGCTGGGCATCTTTTGAACTTAGTGTTCATCTGTCTCTTTATCCAAAATGTTACCATGCAGATTTCCGAAAATGGAGTGAGCTAGAGTGTAAGCGTTAAATATGAAAAACAATCATCTCTGTGCTCTTTTTTCTGTTCCTTTTGGTGTGCTGGAAGGAGAATGGCAAAAGCAGACCAGGAAATTCCTTCCTATTAAGCATTGGACCTTTTACCAATAACTGCATGCTCAAAAAGCATGCTGAATCTGGCCTAAACCTGCAAGGTACTGAAATACCAGTTTTGAGCAAACATTCTAAAACTTTAGAAAAATTTTACATTTTCCCTTCCTCCCCCAATGGAAAAGCAGAGATTGATGGGTTTTGATATATGTAAACCAGAACAACTGCTGTTGCCTAACCATACCCTGAACAACCCTTATGCTAGTAACAGACTCAGAAAACCATTCTCTACTCCCAGAGAGAGAATGAAAAACACCCAGGATTCATTAGAGAATGGAGAGAGATATGAAGGTGGAAATGCCTCCTCTGAATTAAAACAGAAATTACTTGCAAAATCTTCTATAGAGAGGAAGTCAATGCTCTTCAGTATTTACAGCCATGTATCCTCTTGCAGTATTCTCAAATTTTGTTTCTGTTTTACACAGCTCTTTATCTTGTGCTGTAATACCTAGCCATCCCTGCCATTCTCTTTTGCGGAATTTAAGCTCACTTTCTTCAGAACTGTGTCACAGGTTTCTTCCCTTTTCTTGTCTCAATACACTTAATCTTCTTAACAGCGTGCCTTTTTAGGTCTGGCTAAAGTACATATTGAAAACGTAATACATTTGCCCTGTTCAAAATTTCAGAGTTCTGTGACACACCTCAGTTAAGTTCATGTCGTAGCTGGTGACTAAAACTAATATCCATTGATCGCCTCCACATCTAGCCAATACTAACTCAATAACTGTACAGAAAAAATGAAACCTTTTGTTAATCTTTATCCACTGTCCACTTTTCTTTGAATGCCAAAACCCTCAAATATTTTAATCAACTCTCTTGGTTCTCAGCCAGACTTCTTTAGAAGTCTGATTACCTCATTTGGTCTAACCTCTAATTGTTAGACACACCAGTGCCTCAGTGTCTGTAAAATACACTTTAAGCTGCACTTTCATAGTAGGTTCTTACCTACTATCATACTGCTCGTTATCGGACAGATCAAAGTTTGCTGAAATGAACTGAAACCTTTAATCTGGATTTTCCCTCTCAAACCTGCAAGTGGCTAAGTGCCTTTAGTTTTTTGCAGTCGCAGCTGAGAATTAAGCATACTCCCTGTGAATTTAAGCTGACAAGGAGCTGAATAGAAGTGCAGGCATACAATGAAGACTGAGGTGCTAGAGAAGCGAAATAAAAATTAGAAATGAAAACAGAGTGGGCCCCATGTATAGCTTCAGGAAAATGTTCATATCTAGACAAGATAATGGCCAGTCATAGGAAAACAAGCTATTGTAAAATGTGACAGGAAATTAACTTAGAGACTGCTGGATGAATGCAAAACTACATGTAGAAGGTATGCTAGTAACTACTCTAATTACAAGAAGTAAACTGTTAAAAATAATCTCAAATTTAAACATAATGAAAAGAGTAATTTAACTCTCAAGCAGCGACCTATCACTTTGACAACAATGTAGAGTAGGCAAGAAGGAACATGGTTTATTTTTAGTGACAAATAAAAGAATTTGAAAGTACACATTAAAAAAAAATCAGTGTCACTTTATTAAGTTTGACTAGCTAAGAAGTACGTATCTCTTACAGAAAAAGTGTGTGCCTTTTTCTGACCAATATTTCCACGATTATTTGAATTCCATAACATCAATAATTCAATCTGCAAGTAAAGTAGTAAAGATCTGGCCTCATGACACCTGTGCGTGGAAATTAATTAATTACACAAAATAGGAAAACTGCTACCAGAATAAGCATGCAAGAAAACCACACCGTAAACAACTCATCCTCTGAGGACAGAAATGACAATGATGTGCCAAGAGAGACTGACCTCAAATGCACCCTCTCTGAGGAATGAAATTCAGCCTGTACTGAGATGTTGGGTAGCAAAAAAATCCTCCTTACCTTTTCTAGAGAGCTCAGCAAAAGAGCTAAAAAGATGAAGACTGGTTTGTCCTAGTTTTCAACATCCCTCTTAAGAATGAAGCTATCTCCAAGCTTGAAGAACAGTGGAAGAATAATGGAAAAGGGAAAGGTGCAGAAGCAAGAAAAAAAAGCTAGTTTGTTCCCACTCAGGGCAAACACAGTCAAGGACCGGGAACACTAAATCAGACATAAACAGCAGAAAGAAAAATCACAGAAAGAGGCAAAATGGATGCAGTGATCAAAATAATTTCTCTGTTCTCAGGAGGACTAATGTCTGATATATTTATGCTGGTTTGTGATCTGGAGGATGGAGGTTCATTTTCTGTGTGCTACTCTGACTGCTTGCTTAATTCCTGGTAAGCCTGTTAGAGCTAGGATTACAGGTACTCAAATGTTACAAGAAACCTAGAAGCTTTATGATTTTTTTTTTAAAGAGTATTAGTCCATTTGGTTTAACAACTTCAAAAGGAATTGAACAAAAATATTTATGTGATTTTAAACCCCCACTTTACACTTGATTAAATGGTCCAAAAAAACCTTTGGTAAATGAAGACATAACACATAACTTCAACAACAGATTTATAAAACAAGTAGATAGACTACCTCAATAGAGTTGAGCAAAGGGAAGGCTGAATGCTTCTCTTACTAAGAGCAATTTCTAAAAACTGCAGAGGTCAAAATGCCTACCTGGTGCCAGGAGGGTATTTGTTGTTGTGGTCTATAATACAATTATTTGGTTTTAAGAATGATGTGTGGATCTATTTCCTTTTATTTTGGAAAGATTACTCTCTTGCAGTTTGTAACAATAACTCCTGTTCTGCTCACAAATGTCATTCTGCCAAGTTTACAGCCCCAATCCACCACTGTATTTCAGCTGGGCTGCAAAGGTCGCAAGTTGGGAACTGCCACCTCCACAGCTTTCCCAGCTTCGGCTTAGATGTTCAGTGAGCTGTAAGAGCAAAAGTCAATACAGTTGATCTAATTAGGGTCTAGTACAAGGATCTACAAAAATCCAAATTACTACACGCTCATAGAAGGGTCAGCTTTTTAGCTTTTGTATGTAACTTTTCCACTGATTTCAACAAAGCTATTACAATTCATAGAAGCTGTCTTCATCTGGGTCCTGGCTGTTAGAACAAATAGCTGAAATACCCTCTGGAACATTTTTCAGCAAAACTTATTCATCGTTTTTGCAAAAGAATGATAAATAATATAGAACCATTTTAACTGGTTTGGGGCATTCTGATAGGAAGAAATAATTGGTCATAAAATAATAATCTGACCCAATTTTAAGAAGTTTATATAAACACAGCATGCCGTGCACTAAACTTAAATACATAATTTAAATTACTTTGGATGAGAGTGACTCAGTAAGCATCAGATAATTCAGAAAGAAGCATGAAGCGAATATGATGGTGTTGCAGTACAGTCTTGTTACTGCAGTACACACCAGTTCTCACATGTTACTTCACGAACAGGCTTACAAGTAACACCAAACCACGATTTACAGCAGTTTTTCACAATGGGATATTTTGTTACCGTTCCAGGTAAATATGCCCAAGTGGGCCTCTTTCTCCTGAATAACTGCATTATTGCTGTAGGCACATTAACTTTTCCTCACTTCTAAGTACCTTCCACATCAGTCAATCATCTCTACCTGCCCTTTTCTGAGGACAGCTCTTTTGACACTGCATCTCCATGGATGATCTGTACATTTGGATCTGGCCTCATCCTTCAAAGAGCACTTCAGGCTGACCTCTCTTTTACCCACGTGACCAGTGGTAGCTTTTTGTTTGAAGTCTGACAGTCTGCAAATACACCCAAAGTCAGTCACGTCCCATCGGCACCATCTGCACACCTCTGAAAACTGTGTCTGCTACAAGACCTTTGCAGTCTTTCTGTTGCTTGGCTGCTTCACCCCAAGTATCTGCTGCAGATAACCACACGGTGTCACTGCATAAAATCCAAAATATCTCCTGCTCGTTCTTAACTGCCAGGCACAGCAGAAGGCAAAATTGTTAGCATCTAGCTCTCATTAGGCCATCTTAATTTCACAGAGTATAATCACCTCTGTATTACTATTTGTCTGAAATGCCCCGAGTGTCCCAACTGGACTGTCTTTTCTTGTCCAACAAGTCCCCTCAAGCTAGCATATAGACTAGACATTTGACAAATTCATTTTTTAAGTACTTTCCCAGCATCAGTTTGCTGGTTTGGTGAACACCTGGTGTGAAATCAGATGTGGGTGAGTGAGAAGTATGGATAACATAGAGAAATACTCTATATAGCTACTAGAAGCCTTCACCTTATTGTCTCAAAAAATTCTATCCCTTTCTCTAAGCAACAGAATGTGAAATAGTTGTACAAAAATTCAATGTTTGAAAACCACACAAAATATAGAGGAAGAAGGTATATTGGGAGCTGCACAAAATACTGGCACCAAACTTTATTCTGATCTCTGTCAATGTTACTGTCGTTCTGTGTATGTCTGTGCATTTTGAAGAACAGTGAGAATTGATTTTTGGTTAGATATATTGTAACCTACATTATCCACTTTCCCAGTAGTCCACACTTCCTTGCAATGAGCCTTGTTTGATAAACGCTCCTGCAGAGTGGCCAAAACTGTGATGAGTAACCTTCAGGAAACAACTGCAAATGAAGACTAACTATTTTTATGTCAATATTCTGTAGGAGTCTCTGACTCAAATTCTTGTAACTCTTTACACCAGCTAAGATGTTCTGCCAATCCATTACCCCTTTAAGCTGAGAGGAAAAGGAATGCATTCTCTATTGTTTAAAGTTCCAAACAAATTACTGTGACATGCTCTGCAAAACATGAATGAGAGATTACACGAATGCCTGTGATTTCAAATTACTTTTGGAGCTAAAACAATCAGTGTTGAACTCCACAGGTTTTTGAGACTGGACAGAGCACGCACTCCACTGTAGCAGAGGACTTAGAGGATTAAAGGTACTGCTGACTGTCATCCAAATTCACTCCCTGCCCTTCAAAGTGCCACTAACTTAAAAAATATCAACACAAAATTAATTATAGGAGGGAACTTGTGTGGACTGCCTCTAGTGAACTCTGCCATTATTGAGCCATTATAGGTGAAAGGTCAAGTCCTGAGCATATGATGCTATGTAATACTCACAGCAACTGCCTCCAGGATTTGTTTAACAGCGTCAGCAGCATCTCGTTCACTGTAGTAACCTTTTTCCACAATCCTACAGAAAAAGTAACAAGAGAAGCTGTGTTCAGATTTACGCATTAAGGTAAATACAGCATGCAGGCAAAAGTTTCTTTTCAAAAATGAGCTAGAAAACAATCAAATATGACCAGGACTCTGGAGTGCTCCTGAAGAACAAAGAACATTCCTTTTGCAATTTACATTACCTTTGACTCCCAGATAAATGAAAAACTGGAGATAAAATATCAACCAGGTAAGAAGCTTATAATATATACACATTCAATTGAAAGGTTTTAGAATTTTCTAAAATTCAAGGAACCAGAATTACTCTTAGGAAAAACTAGATATCATTTAGGAATTGCTTTTCCAGTTTTATATTTCATTTAAGCTTCCTCCCCCACCTCTTTATTTAGTTAGTTAGTTATTAAACAAAAGCACCGTGCTATGTACACACAGATCTGAATTATTCAAAAGAAAAAGTGGGTGTAAAAATATAGTAGCTTCAACTTATCCCTCAAATATAAAAGGCTGAACAATTGTCTTTTTTTGCCCATCAGTAGAAAACTCTGAAAAAACACAGTTTCATTAAAACCAAAACTTTTTTTTTCTTCTTCTTAATGTAAATAGCCAGTATGCTACGTTTATTTTGTATAGATAACATGTAATAGCTTGATTTTGTAAGTGTGCCAACCATGTTGGCTTATGGTGAGTTCAGCAATATCGGTGAGTTCTGAAGATCCTGTGAATCCAGTTTTCTTTCTCCTTTTGCTTTTACATCAGCTCAGACTTGTAAAAACAAACAAAACCACAACTTTCTTCTTTAATGATATTATCTCCCTAAAACCTTATCATGATAAAAACATTAAGAAAGAAAATACTTTTCTGTGTTAAGGTAATGTTCTGAAGAGGTGTATTTCGACATGTATGCTCTGCTGCATAGAAAGGGCAGCAAGGGTTAATGCAAATTTCTGGGTTAGACTCCAAAAGCCCAGCTATGCCACCGCAACTCTTTCAGAACATCAGCAGTGGCACTGGGTCTTGGAGATGTCTCAAGGTTTGCATTGCATGTTCTTCAAGAACTGCCATTACAAAATGAAACATTCCATGCACAGTTCAGTTAAACAGCAGAAGATACAGATTTGCACAATGACATATAAGAAGTTAATAAAGGAAGAATCTGTAACATGTGCTAATGCTCCACTTAAAACACCCAGCAGTGTGTTTACTATTGTATTTAACTGTACACAGTATTTGTGAACTACAATAATTCTCCTTCAGAGAGTTCCCATAAAGGTCATATCTTTGACAAGAAGTTTTGATTTTTTTTATCAAATTCATTTTGCAAAGCCCAAGAAAACATAGACAGATGTTGTCTAGCAACAAATCCTGTGGTGCCTATGAGACATATTATAAAATGATCTCCTGCAAGCACACAAGCCAGTTTTACAAAACAATGCTCTAAAATCCCCATGAAGCAGGCGAGCAAAAAGCCTGGAACATCTGATTAAAAAGTCACTGGAAAGACCTTCTGCCTCAGGATTCAGAAACAGACTCTGCCTGTAGCGAGATGGGTATGCTCCTTTCTCCCGAATTCCCTTGTTCTGCGGTATCTTTTTATTACTTCTCTCCTCCACAATAACAGACTCACACTGAGCTACCTTCAATGCAAGTCCTTACAGCTTTACAAAAGATGACAGGAAAGGTGTTGATAAATGTACATATGAAAAGCATTACCACATCGTCATTAGAAGATTAAGTGCAATAAGAGACAATACAATGAAAATAAACCACCAGAAAAAAATGTAACACGCACAGCACTTCGGAAAATAGTGTGTACAGATATACTCCTAACCAGCTATAGTAACCACCATAGCCACTGTGTTCACAGATAACTAAGCCTATTCAAGCCACATTTTTAACAGCAAGCAACACCCCCCAAGCAGGAGTTCTTACATTTCACTATAATTTCTCAGCTGCATAATTATTTGGCCTTACTTCTAGAAGGTTTTTTTCCTCGAAGCCCTTCAGCAACCATCCCATATGTACTGCTTTACCTCCTCTGTGTTTTTGTACCTCCAGCCCTTATCCTGCTTTGGTCATTTGCTTAAAACATCAGGGAGGGCTTTACTTGGAGTTACCACCACACGGGTAAAACAAAGCAAACTTTACTCAGTAAGGTATTATGTGAGGCTTTTAGCCCCAAGTTTAGGAAAGAGATTATAAAAATTCATAAATTACAGAGTAAAATGCTGCATTATGCTTGACAGTTATCCTCTCTTGATAGATTACATGGTGAGGCCTGAACCCCAGTGACCCTCTTGCTTGAGTCTTTGTTTCCCCTGGTTTGGCTTTCTACTCTTTCATAATTCAAATGAAGTATTTAGTGTCATCCTGCAGGTTCTTGTCCTACTGCATCCACAAGCATTTCCAAGAATACAGATTTCACCTCATCCCGCCTTCCCCTTTCCCTGCTGGTATTCTGGGTGCTAACTTCCTTGTCCAACACGGCACAGGAAGCATATTAAAACACTGTCCTTGTTTTACTGGATTCCGTGTACTAAAGACATTCACACATTCTGTTAAACTTACAATCTTTAGTAGGGCACAGGAGATCATAAGAAAATTCTGAATTAGGTCACAATGTAGTAAAACCGACAAATTTGCTGTGCTAGTTTGATTCTCTGCTTTCACACTGCCTTAGATTTTGGAACATACTCAACAATGCACCAACAGGAAAAAGATAGGCAGCGTAAGGCTGTTGCTGCTGGGGAAGTAGTAGTACAACTGCTGCATGTAGGCTGAGCTGCCAGAAACAGGCCGAGTTCAACCCCACCACCTCTCAGGCACACATGCCCTGGGAAGGGGCCACCTTGCCCATGTCTTGGGTCCGTAGCTGCACCTTATGCACCTGACCTCAGAAAAGCATGAGGTGTAAGGTTTTAAT
>NW_010431036.1:10013-12474 GCF_000710305.1 Buceros rhinoceros silvestris | reverse complement strand
TCAGCAGGATTTGAATCTTTCTAATTTTCCAACATACGTGACTAAGAACAGAGAAACATGTGGCAATAGAGTTACAATTCAATTTATATTTCACCCTTCATCCAACAAGTTTAAAATTTTACATTACGGTAACCCATTATTGTAGCCTTCCTTTTTCAAACAGAAAAGACTGGGGAAGAGACGAAAAAACGTATCTTTAATGCAGCCAATTTCTTTGTATTTTCTTCCTCTCTGAATAAGCAAAGAAAGCCTCCTATCAATGCCCAACCAATGCTGGTAAAGGATGGGATACTGCTCTCATTATTTACATTAAACACATGACAGAAATGCACTGGCACTGAAGACAAAGTCATTGAGAATTCACCGTTTACATAAAATAAATGTAGTGCAGTGTGGGCCCATTTTTCAGGAGAGCAATAAAAACCAGCTGTAGAATTACTGTGCAATGCACGTGACTCATCTGCTGATGCTACGTGTGAATAACATGCACTGGCTAGCCGATTAAAGCTTATGTCACATGCAGTTAATTTTCTGGTTTTTCAGAAGTCTAGAATACAGACTTATTGTGAATACAAACCTAATTCTTAATTACTAATAATCTAGCAAGTAGAAAACCTAATCTTCTGTAACAGAAATAAATTAGAAAAAGACATACTCCTTGCTAAAGATGAAAATTTATTTCTAAGGGCACTCTGCTTTAAAACTAAAAGCTGGCTATTAGGCAGTAAGGAAGGGTACTGAAAGAAGATTATCCAGTAGTTTAGGTCCTGTAATAATGCTGGGTGATCATTTGCATATCTATTTTTTGCATCCTCCCTGTGATAGTTTACATAAGACAAACGGTAGGTGTGCCATTTCGCTTTATTATAACCGCACTCCTACCTGAGACCAATGAGGCTTCTCAACTATGACTCATAGCCCTTTTTTCCATAATGGGAAGAAAACCTGCAGAAATGTCTTTTGTTATTACGGAGGCAAAACCAATTATTCATACCTAGTTTACAGCATGATCTTTAAGAAAAGCATGGATGAAGAAAGATTAAACCTTCACTGAGAGGACAGAAAGACAGGAGCAGCAACAATAAGGAACTAATTAAATACTCTCTTTGATATGCAAATGAAAGAACCAGGTAGACCAAAGAGTGCTGGAGAGAAAAACTGTGAGAAAGACAGCAGGAAATCCAGAAGAAGGGATACAGAAATGCTTAAAGGAAAAAAAAAAAAAGAAGCTTGGAAAAACTCTGGATTTGGTGTCTCAAACATCCAGGAAATTCAAGACAGCACTTCAAATAGAAGGAGACATTCTAGAGCAAGCAAAAATGCAATGTTGATGAAATAAATGATTCACATTCTAATCACATTGATGTATCTCTACGCATTTATTGAAACATGCTGATTCAGTTGTTTACACTTGCACATGGTGATACAAGCATCTAAGAGAGTATGTACTAGTGGACCCCAAGCTACAGGTGTCCTAAATCACCACCTGATTTAATCCTGTCTTTTCAAGCACATGTGAACGTATTTGAGATGAATCCACCTCTTTATAAAGAGAGAAGCAGGGAACTACTTCCCAAAGGCCCCTCTTCACTCCAACTTCCCGCTGCCTCTGGAGATGCCCCTCTCCCTGTGCTGTCCAGATGCACCTGTCTGCCTGCAGAGTCCTGTCACACAGCAGAGCACATACCACCGTGCTCCCTGACCCAGAGCCCATGGTCACCCCACCAAAGCAATGTTAATGCTGTCTCAGCTGCTGCTGAAGCTCAGAGGTGGAAATGTCTTCTGCTGTCAGGTAACAGAGCTATAACAAATCTGGTCCTGAGCAAAACCACCCTTAACATCACACCACCCTGCAAGCCTGAGGAAATGGTGTAACGTGTTTCTTGTGATGCATGGTTTCTCATACACAGCATGTAGTTGAAACTCGGCAGCTTCCACGTGATTGCCAAACACATGCACGCATTCAAGAGTTTACTAATTTGCAATACTGCTTGCCAACATTCATTCAGCCTTTCTAGCATTTCTGTTCCCTCTGAGTACTGGAAGCTTCTGGCAGTACAAATCCTTTAGTTTTGCAGATCTTTTTTAGCGTACCTCTCTCCACCACAGAAGTGAAATGCTTGCCACATTGCTTACAGTTTTGATTATGCACATCTTCATTAGAGCCTACATCAGCAGATGCATAAATTCTTACCAGCATTCACCATACTTCTGCAGTCTGCTGTATAATTTGGGAAGACCATGCACTGGATTCTACTACTTTTGGGACATTCTTCTTAGGTCTTTAATTCACCAACTGCTTTAATTCACCAAATCTGTACGAAGCCACTGAAAGCAGTGGGATAATCACAGTGAAGGGAGGTCAGTTGTGGCCAGACTTGCTCTCTAGAAACTTCATTACTGGTAGGAAAAACCATAAAGGAAAGAGGGCAGTCCTACTAAACTGAACCCATTTGCTCTG
>NW_010431036.1:0-9953 GCF_000710305.1 Buceros rhinoceros silvestris | reverse complement strand
AAAGAGTGCAGTCCTACTAAACTGAACACATTTGCTCTGAAAATCAATGAGGAGAGAGATGGGGAATCCCAGCTTATCATTTTAGAATCAGTCAAAGCACTATTTAAATAATATTGATAGACAATTTTCCAGTTAACTGGAATACATATATCTGGGGATTAAATCTCCAACAATAACAAACATTTCATCAGAGAAGGAAAGGACTAGGCTTTGGATTTGATTTTTCAATGACTAAGGAAACAGAGGGCCAGATCTTTCCAAATCCAGCAAAACAAACACAGCTTGTGGTGTTAAAAAGGGAATCAAAACCAACCAGCAATGCGCTTTGACCAAGCAGAGGACTCATTCAATGCCAGAGGATGCTGGACTGGGATAGTCACTGATGACACACACATCTTCATGCTAGACTTCCAGGACCTTAAATTCTCGGTCGGAATTGGCTGTTGGTCCAGCACTAAGCCCCCTCAGCTAAGACTGAGGAACAGTTGTATATTCTTCCATGGGCAGCGCAGTCCACAGACTCACTCTAAGTCTTAGACTGTAACAACTCCTGAAACTTGTGACAATGAGCATCAGGAGGTGGAAAAAGCAACACAGAAGAGGAACCAAATGGTACAAGAAATTGGTAATTTACCAGCTCCCTGACCCTGAAACCAAAGTCTCTTTCTCTTGTTTTTTTTTGACTATGGGAATCCAGTGCAGCAACTATCCCTGCGGTTTTATACAGGAGCTGTTCTCGTGACTCCTTGCGATCAAGAGAATTTGAAATCTTACCCACATTAACAAACTTACTTTTTTCCTCCTCCACACTCTAAATGGACTAGTTCTCCTGTTCTTAGCTTTATTTCCCTGCTTCACTCCCACACAAGGCCACCCTACCCATCCTCCAAACTTGCCTGAAATCTGAGTAGGTAAAGTCTGTTTCTTGCTTCCCTTGCCTCAGCTTACTAAGTGTACTTAGATTTATGCTAATCAATCTAAATAGTTGCTCTAAAATTGGCAACGTTTATCCATCAGGTAATATTGCTGCTATAAATGTTATTTCTCCACACTGTGGAGTTGGTTGCATTTCAGTATTAGGTGAATTTAGAAACATATCGTGTAGCTTGCAAAAGGTCTGCTAAATCTATTTAGACATCCAAAACAGTAACATTTTTTGTTATTTTGTCAGTTCCCAACATTGTTTCTCTTTCTTTCTTTCATATTATATCTGTATTTGTTTTTTAGGTAACTCTTTATAAATATCGCAATATCAAAAATAGCTATCACTGTTTTTATGGTCAATTTCATTCTGCCTCTAGCTGGCTTTTATCCAAAAGTCTTGTACCACATCTTACCTATGGGCTGCATCCGGTAACATCTGGTACAGTCTCAAGACAAGACCTGGCCTATATAAACACAGTATCTTTTCCAGTGCCAGTATGTGCTAACAATTTTTTTAAATATTTGGCTCTATATAATAAATGTTAATTTATAAAAAAATTCTTTGGTTGTCAAGGAGATTTTTTTGTGTACATATTCACTTAATTCTTATGTAAATTCTTACATTTCATTAAAAAGGTTTCCACAAGCAACAGTTTCTCAATGAATAATTCAGAGATCTATTGACTCATATCTGTAACGAGGCAATTCCAGTTCCTTTGGTTGCTTTGATGCATCTGTTTAGCTAAAAAATAAGGCGTCTCTCTAAATATTTATGTATTTTCCATACTACAGTATTGAAGAGTAATACATATTTTAAAAGTAGCTCTAATTCAGTTTGCTGATTCTCTCTTACTTTCCAACCATTTTCATCATTCAGTGCAGAGTAGCTGTAACTGTCACTAATGTCTCAAACTGCCTGCCCATGATCTGAGGAGAGATAACAGCAAATACAGAAGTGGGTTTGGATCTGACTCCATGTCAAATGAACTAAACATCTTTCTTCAATACCTTGTTTAGAAAAGAAATGCAGCATTGCAGTCATTCAGGAAAACTATTTTCTCTCCATTGTTATTAAATAAGAAGCAGTTTCTGATAAATGTGGCACGCAGAATAATTTAGAGAAAGATTGCATATTTCTTCTCTCTCATACAAGGGTTTGTTTTCCCATCTGACTTACTTTCTACTTCCTACTCAGCGTTACTATAGCACCCAAAGAACTAGAAAGATCTTGTAATCGGGAATTATACATTAGAAGCCTGGGTACGACTAAATAAATGGCCACACCTTCAAAAGCAGCTATCACCCAGGTGTCTGCAGTGAAATTAGGAAGAACAGCACAGTGCCCACCATTTTCAAAAAGACAGGCTCATCTTTCAGAAGCTTAATTTCAGCAGACTTTTTTCAAAATAAGAGTCTTTGTTTCTAGATGTTGTGAAGCTATAGTGCTCATGAACCAGCAGCTCAAACTTCACTCTCAAGCAAAAGTTTCCGTGTGAGGCAAACTGTCTGGTGAACAACAGAGAGAAGGCAAAGAGAAGGATCACTTGCAAAGGAGGCCATGGCCCTGGAAGGGTGAAAGAGCAGCAGTGAAGGCACTCATGAAGCCACCCTGCCAAGAACCAGTGAGGCTTCCTTTGGATTTATTTGTTGAACTAAGCGCATCATGTTATAAGAAAGACATGGGAATGTGAAGGAAGTTCAACAGACAGTAACTGAGACATAGAAAACACGACTGGGGATGAAAGATTGCAGGGGCTGCAAATACACAGTCTTACACAGTCCTCCAGTGCATGAGAGCTTGCTACAAAGAAGAAGTAATCACCTTTTCTCTAACTGCTGGAGACAAGGCAAACAGATTTTGGCCAAATTAGCAGAAAGAATTTTTTTCCTAATATTGAAGCCAAAGCTAATTATCAGGCTGGAGAGCCACTGGAATAAAAACATAAAAACATTACAAAGTTGTTTAAGAAACAGAACCCAAAACTCTGGATCCCCAAGGATGGTTGAAGGGTACTGTCTGAGCTCAGGTGAACAACCTTCCCACTCCAGCTCCCCAACCCAAACCAGCACAGCTGGAGCTGCCATGATGTTTTAAACACATTATCCCAGAGCTCACTCTGGCAAGTGAGCCAAGAAAGAGCGAAACAAAGACTCATCAAATTCTGAAACCGGACACTGGTTGCCTAACAGATTGTGCTTATATCCTTCTAAGTCACAATTCGTCATTATTCAGTTCAGGATTATATCATAACAACTGAGGAGATCAGCTAAGGCTCGATCAGCTTCCTGTTTAATGTAAGAGGTGTATCTCTCCTAGTTTGTCTGGCACCCACACCATGCATGTCTGGGCTGGAGACACGGCATCTGTAGAGAACTAGAACATCAGTTAGTTTAGACCTTCTGCAGCTTTCTCTCTGTCTTGCTCAGTTCATCCATGGTCTGTCTGACTTCAAAAGCTCTTGGTCACTGCTCACTTACTTGGTTGGCAAAAACCATAATACGAACTGGCAATAAATTAATTCACACAAACTTCTCCAATTTCATGTAGACTTCTATTTGTTGTACATGTGATGGTAGAATATTGTATGCCAACACATGACCTACAATGTGACTTATGAAGCTGAAGAAACAGATTTCTTCTAAAAATACAACCAAACCCATCCTGATACTAGCTGTATTAACTCAGACCTATAAATGATACTTTTGTTCAAATTTATCTGCTTTTGGGTAACACAACTGAAGACCTGTCATAAGGAAAGCTTATTTTAGCAGTAATGTGGATGATTTGACAGAAATACTAAATATGGTAAAGGAAGTGAATAATTTCATTACCCAGAACTTTTATGTCAGAGTGGCATGAAATCAGCAGCACATCAACAATGCTAATAGGATTCTAGAAACTAATTTGATCTGGGGTATTTATAAAATCATCTTCACGATAAGGGGAATCCACACATGAAAGAACTTACTCATCTGCAGCTCAAAGCCTATTCGAAAGAAGAATGGACATCTAGGATGACAGAAAACTAAAGCAATTAAACAGCTGATACAAAAGTACCAGCATATTACCAGAATCAGCAGTAACAGTAACAGTAATGCAGATGTTTACGGTAACAAGGGCAGATGCTTTTGTGTAACAGCCCTATCACACCTAAGCCGTATCATTAGCTGACAGCTAATTTGAAAGAGGTGTAAGAGTAACTCCTCTAGAGTACAAAAGTTGCTTTTGCTGTCTGTGTACAGATGGTGGTTTACAAAGTCATACAGCTGTGCACCAAGTATATAAGGACCTCCAAACCCTTGGGGTAGTCGCTAGCCACATCGGGGTTCTGCTAGCCCACATCTGCTAGCCACCCATCTCTGAACAGGTATTGTCTCGAGGACAGCCACAGGGTGGACCTCAAGACAGGGTCACAGCTCTCCCTCCACATCTGACAAAACCTCACTGCCCAACATGAGATTTTCCAGGGTCATTTTGCTTTCTCCTGTGGTGGTAGTCATGCAAGCACCAAAGAAAGAGTGCACAAGGCCTCTCTGTAATTTCCTTCGTACATAATATAAAGATGCATGTATTGAAAAGATTCATCATGGGAGGGTAAGCTTGCACTAAGGCAGAAAGCTAAATTTACCCACACTAAAACTCAGAAGGCAGCCATTGTATGCAAGAGTTAATCCTTCAGCCCAGCTGAAAGAGGGGAAAGGGACAGCTAAAGCTTAATTACAGCAACTAATGCAAAACACTAGTGCATTTTTGGTTTAAGGTTGAAGAGTGAATATTCCTAATCATCTTTACAGCTGAAAATAGCTTTTTATGCTTTTTTTTTTTTTTTTTCAAATCACAGATCAGGGAGAATCGTATTGACAAAGTTTCCAGTGCTGTTGTGTATGGAGATAAAGGAAGACGCTGAATTCAAAAAGACCTCCACAGTATTAGTGCTCATTTTTAGCATCACAAGGGGGCACTGCAATTCTAATAAGTGACTAAACAACTATGCTTCTCATCAGGCAATGCCAGACAGCTAGTCCTAGCCAAAGTACCAGATTAAGCATATAATCTGGGGGAAAGATCTGTCTGAGAGTTCAAATCCCATAATCACCACTGAGTACAGACTCCAGGATGCTGCAGATGTCATTAATATTAAATCCTAGTTCCACCAAATAATGCAATTCACTATCCTGGATCCCACAGAGTCTTTTCTCTTCAGTTCCTCTACCACACAGATGGTTGCTGCTTGGGAACCAACCATTTCACTGGCATATTTGTGTTTTCCCTTTGCAAAATCCTCATAAAAACAAACTCATTAAAGACTCCTGTAGGGAATCCAGCCTTGACGAAAACCACTCAGTCTGAAATCACATGGATACATAAAGAGCTATGTGAAAGTTACGGCATCTTCCACAGAGTCCTCTCTAGCTCAGGACTGGGTGATTGCTGGTTGTTTAACTGGCAGCACGTTTCTCCTGATTGCTTTGGCTCAGTATTGAGAGTATGCACTTCTGTCAAACTGAAGGTGTTACAGGAGGAGTTGGTTTTGTTGTAATTGCTCAGAAATAGTTCATCTCAAGGTTGTAGCTATGACGGTGGTGCAAAAAAACCCCTATGCTTTTGTTTTCTCAAGTCAAAGATACTTTTAGATTAAGTCTTTGATGTACATTAGTATAAATCCTCTAAAATACTAAACTTTAATTACAGAAGAAGAAAGATCAAATAATCCGTCCTTACATGAGCTGGAAGTCACCAATGTCAGTGAATTAATTGATTTACTCAAGACAGTATCTTCTCTTGTTCTAAAAAACTAAACCACTACCAGCAAAATAACACTCCAACACTGTTACCGAATTATTTCACTTCATGCATATGCACCTACACTACAAGCATGTGCAGACTTATGAGCAATACCTTCAGAACTCGAGTTGTCTTGCAGAACTTTTGTAACAAAAATAGGGGTTTTATAAATACAGTGAATACCAAAGAGAATTTCTGTCTTGTTACTCTGCTTATGCAATTTTTATTTGCCATAACACTACCGTCCTGGCGTGCCTGGCATGCCAATACTTACAATATTTTATGATGATTGATCAACGTGATTTTGCCACGTTTTCCTGTCTGTTGTCTCCTCTACCATGCTAAGATGCTATGCTTCTCCTGAGCACCTTCCTTCAGTAGTATATGCTCTTCAGAATTTACTCACAATTTCCTCCACTTTCAACTCATATACTGTTTCCAAAAAATCTCCTAATCATCACATTTCCAAACACATTTTTAATCCAATTCCTGCAGATATTTACTCATACGACTAAACCATATAGTGCCAAAATAATTCCAGTAACTACTAACACAGGGCTTATGGGCAGAGAAGAAGTCTGGACTGTAACATTCTTGGAGAAGGTATTAAGCGAGGTGTGTACAGGTAACTTACCTGTCAAATAGTTCTCCACCAGTGACCAATTCCAGAATAAGACTGATTTCTGTAGGGGTCTCAAATATCTCCTTCAGTTTTATCTGGTAAAAGATAACAAAAAGGATTAATTTTGCTTATTTGTCTTCTTGCCGAGCATATCACAGGGACAACTGCAGGAAATAGTAGCAGACAACAGACATAGCCCATAAAGCAGAGGATGGTACTAGCTGAAGTTGGTGTAGCATTTACCTTGCAGTTTAGCAAGTTATTGTGCATGTTCTCTCCCACCCTGTCTTTTTTTGTTTTGCTAGCTTTATCTCCTTTGCATTCTCTTTTTTTTTTGTTGTTGTTATTTTCATACTTCTCATACCCCATCAACCTCTACGTAACACAGGAGTTTAAGAAGCTGCTTTGATTAGTGCTTTTCAATACCTATGTCCCAATCATTCAGAGTAACTGAATGAATGACCTTCCCCACCCTCCAAGGACTGACACACAAGCTTCGCCTTTCATTTACACAACTTCTTTTGCATGGTTTCTCACTCAGCTCCGTCAGAAGATCAGTAATTTATTTTACAGTGTAAGTATAATTCAACAGTCTGCCATAACAAGCTGCTAACACGCTCATGAGGAGAACCCAAAGCTTTATTCCAGGTCTGTATCAAGTTTGCACAGCAGAAGGACAACAGTCATTTCTCAGCAACAGAAAGAATTTTTAAAAACCTGAAGAAATAAATGTGGAGTAAAAGAACAAGGCTAAACTTACAATGTTTGGATGTGAAAGGCGAAGAAGAACTCCGATTTCTGTGCGGACAATTTTCTTGTCTACCTAGTTAAAAGTGGGGAGGAAAAAGATTGAAAAATATATTTCTATGTTTGCCGTAGAAACTGCTAGCTACATTACAAGAAAATTTGTAAGAACAGCATTTCTAGGTCTCCTAGGAGAATACGTTGATGCAAGACACACAAGTCAAATATACTGGGAGAAGCAATTTCTCTTTAACACAAAACATAAACTATAACAGAAAAATATCTGCTTCTAGTACATTATTACAAATGTACATGTAAGTCATGCAAGAAGTAGACTACAAGAAAGACAACTGAAAAATGTGCTAAAATTACTATTATTACTCAGGTTCTGCCCTTGTCCATCACTACTTGCGTAGGTTCAGTTTACGCCAGGAAAGCTTTCTTTTGACTTGCCGTTCAGCGGCTATACTGCAAAAAGGTTTCTGCACATAGGATGTGCAGATCACAGCAACGGAACATACTGCTCAGAACAAAGAAGCGATGCAAAGCCACACAGCCAGCCACAGAAAGGTTATAAGGTTTAACTTCAACTTGTTTCAGACTGGCCTGTTAAGGCAAAAGACTATCTGTTGGTTAAACGTCTGAGAGGACTAGCCCTTTCCTTCCCTTCTCAAATTGCAATCTTTAACTATCCAGGCACAACCTATATCTTGTGGGTGGACACTGGTTACTTCTCACAAGAAATGCAGACCCAGGGAGTCCTTCACTCAGGAAAGAAAACTGCAGCTCTCCTGGAACTTGAATGCTTCAGCAAGCAAGAAAGGAAAATGCTTGTAAGCAAATTATGTATGCCTTTATGTTGCTAAGGTAATTAATACATTCAGGAAGAAACTATCTGGTTTGTAGATATTGTCACAAACCCTAGAGAAATCCTACACTGATGACAATTACAAACATACTTCTTTTACAGCACTCTTCATCTCAAGGGTTACAAAATGAATGAGAGTCACCAAGTTAAGTCACTGCCTGTTTCTAAACTGATGACACAGGTGATGTTAAGCAGAGGTTTTGAGGAGGCGTTGAGTGTGGGTTTTTTCTAGTGGAGGCTTTTCATTAAACACATTTTAGTTTTGCTATTTTACATCATATGGGAAATGAAAAGTCGTAATACACAAACCTTGAAAAGCGACACAGAACTACCTACAAATTCTTAGTGAGTTATACACATGGGGGTTTTTTACCACTTGAAAGAAGAGATGTAGTTCTCAGTATTTTCATCCTTTTCCAGACACAGCAAAATACAAGTATCAGTCACATTCAGAACTACAGAATAGGCAAAATTTGATTCTCCCCTTGCTTCTGTCAGGAATGATTCCACCTTAGTAATACCACAGTGCTCTGTCAATGGTGTAAATGAGTGGAGACTAGAACCCTAAGGGACTTCTTGAAACTCACTGACATTTAATCCCTTTTAGAGGCTCTGCCAGAAAGCAAAATGAAAGAAATCAGAAACAACTTTGGACAGATTCAGTGCATGTGAGAAGCAGCAGAAAGCACATATCAAAGAGGAATTAAATATTTGATTACCTGAACACCTAACTGTAGGTAAAGAACATGGTCAATCTTCACAGGTAAATGCCTGCTCTGGGATCAAACACACGACCCTTTAAGCTCTGCAATTGTCACAGGCTTTATAAACTTTATTACTTTTACTCTGAATGCAAGTGTTTCTTTGCTCTTGCCTGTTACATAAACACTGAGCAGCAGGTTTGAACAATGGTCTCCTGTGCAGTTTTCCTAAAATGCTGTGAGTATAGTTTCAACAGCCCCTTGGCATCTGTTCCGTCACTCAACTTTGGGTTACTTCTGCGAGCGCAAACACACAGCCAGGGGCTCCAAAGCTCACTGCTAGGTAGCAAGGGGCTCTTGATGATTCAGAGATGAATACATGCCTGGACTGTTTTCATACACTTTGCACCTCACATAAGATGAAAAAAAAAATGTATTGCATAATATGTAATATTGCAGGGACAGTCATTTCCCCAGGAGAGCTGTTTAGACAGCAATTCACCTTATCCGAAAGCACCACTACAAACTGAACAACCTACAGTTTTGAAAATGTATGCACATCAAGCATGCCTAGCAACAAGCATGGAAGAGGCTGCCCAAACTCTAAATACGTTCCCTTTTCCCATTGAGTAGTTACAACTGAGGAACTACAGAGTTTCCTCTCAACTTGCAGGTGGCAAAATTAAGTGAAAAAGTGAACTGAGACACAGTTTTAGGTCCTTGTTTTCCAGATGTTTACTCTGCAACCACAGGCAAGTCCCTCTGTCACCCAGTTTCTGACCTGATACAAAACAGTAGACTTTCATAATACTTGCTCTGGTGATGGTATGAGGAAAAGGTACATAAAAATTCAAGATGCTAAGATGCAATGGCAAATATGCCAGAGAAACACTTACAGTGTCACATATTTATATGCATCATGGAGGAGGGCTATTGGGATAGATTCTATGACAGAATCATGCATGTAAAAATGATGTGAATCGTTCCAAGGTAAAACCAGCAGCATTTATAGTCGTGGCATTTTATTACAGAAAGCCTGTTTTATCACTTTTATTTTCTTAACTTTTCCTACACTAAGTGTAGAGCTTAGTAAGTGTATCAACACTTACATTGTTTCAGCTCCTTTCAATAAAATGTGCCTAATTATAGCAGGGCCAGACTTGGCCTGGTTTTAGTTTGGACAGGAGTATCAGCAATTCAACTACTTACATTTCTGACAGAAATTATTTGATAGGATGACAGTCAGGCATTTCACTCTATAGCATATGTTGCTAGAGTAACTGTCCCGGTTTGAGCTAAACTTCCTGG
>NW_010431035.1:33756-40203 GCF_000710305.1 Buceros rhinoceros silvestris | reverse complement strand
GCCGCCCCTGCGGCGGGAAGCGGCTGAGGGGCTCCGCCGAGCCCTTGCCCAGGCGCTGGTTCGGCTTCTCGAGCATGCCCTCCACTGAGGCACCCTGGGGTGGGACGTGACGGGGAGGTCTCCTGTTCGAGGAGTTTGGAAAAAGCGTGATAGGCGATTAAGTCAAACGGGAGGGAATTGGGACCCACAGGTCAGCCGCACCGTTAGTCCACGATTCACACTCAGATCAACGGGATTTAAGTGGCTTCAGTGTTTGGGTGAGGCTGGGCCGCGTTTGTGCTGGGTGATGACACAAGTCTGCAGTGGCTGTACGTGAACCTTAGGTCGGAATGGTGCAAGCACTAAGCCTTTCCTTGGACCTCCCAGATAAGCTGCCCTCCCACCTGTAAGAGATTACATTCTGCAAGCAATTTTAGTTGACAAAGATTGATAGTAATTCAGAAGCATTGGAGGCATTCATGTCTTAACAAGGAGAGAAATTAAAGGTTACTGAGAAATGATGAAAAGGTGTTAAGGACATCAAGAGATTACTGTCCTTTATGCTACAGAAATAGAAAAGGTTTTGTTTCACTTTTGTGTTATTTGAAAGTTTTCTTCCCTTTCCCCTGAGAATTTGAATTTCAACAGCTAGTAGGACTTTAGTATCATCTTGGCATCGTTCTTTAAGCAGGTTAAGTACAACTAGTATTAGGAAGAAGCAACGTGCTTTTCCTCCTGAGAAGGGAGACAGTGCGGGGACCACCATGCAGTTGGCCTGTGCTTTCCCTCTTAATTGTCTCCTCTTCCACTCTGCCTTTTTTTTTCCCCTCCCCCTTTCAATTTTGCCAGTCACTTTCCTACTCCTGGGTAAAATTCAGTATAGCTTATTTTTCTTCAGTATCTGTCAGTGTTCCTGTAATTTTTTTTAATTTGTTCTTGGAGGGTACCATCTGTACAAGCAATTGCTGATAAGCAGCAGTGGCTTCCTATGCATGAGAACAGCCATAGTTGGTCAGAGGGAAGTGCCATGTCAATCAGAGCCCCGTTCTTGGTAGTTTTCACTTACAAACATTCCTCCTCCCTTTCTCCTTTGCACCCTTTCAACATTTTTTTTTTCCTCTAAATGCAACAATTTCCATCTCTCCACCCTCTTCATATCTGACAAGATGCTGTCAGGCCTGAGGCTCTAGTAAATCCTTTATCAGCCACTGCTGAAAAAAGAGGTAATTGTGCCTCTGTCTGCTAATCATAGTAACGCATGATTCATCACAACAGTAGTGTGACAGAGAGAAGTCACTCTTGAGACAGCAGGCTGGCACTGGTATTCTTCAAACCCTTTAAAGGTGCGCAAGGGTCAGCAAGGTATTGCAAACTGCCAGGGCGCTCCACAGCCAGTCAAGAGGCAAATGAGTCAGATGAGCTGCCTCTCCCTGAACTCTGGCTTGCTTTCACTGCTCGCTCTTTCAGGTATGAACCTTTCATCCACAGTATAAAGCTCCTTTTAAGAGTCAACTCCGCAGGCATAGTTTCCGTCAGTGCTGAAATGCGCTGATCTCTAAGGCGGGACCTGACAACTGTTCAGTGCTGTTTAGCAGAGCCTAATGAAGATATCTAGTAAAGGAAGTTTCAGCTGGGCAAGATTAATAGCTCCACCCAGCCTGGCACATTCTTTTATGGGTACTCCCTTACAGACAACAAGCAGTCAGAAGGCTGATTTATTTTTTTCAAAAAATAAGCACTTTCACTCACCTTTTGCATTTTACCTCTGTGCTAGGACATGAGTTGAATTTTTGTGTGAAGGGCTACCATTTGATGAACTAGCAACAGTGTTTTCCTGGCACACGTGGGAAATTCCTCAGTGGATACTACACCTGTTTTTCTGCGTAGCATACAAATTCAGCCGTATTGCTTTCCTCTAGCTGGATCTCAAACCAAACCAAAAAACACCTTCTCCCCTGTTCTTTCCTCTGGTTGTATGTGCCTACATTACTTTGCAAGGTTTGCAGAAGAACATGCAGGGAGGCTATTCAAGAAAGACACCCTAGGAACATTGATCGTATGCTTTGATTACTGCTGTCTCCTCTGATTAGCTAAAAGGAGGACAGGTGACCTCAGCCCTAAGTGAGAAAATAAAGGCAAGCAGATGTAGTTCCTGAGTGACAGATGAGACTGTCTGACAGAGGAAGTTTCTGAATGATTGGCAGGAAAGGTTGAGGGAATGTTCAGAACTTTTAGACTTCCTCTGGTAACTAGCCAGTCAGTCATGCCTCTCACCTGATGTATTTTCCATAAATTTTGTACAGACTTGATGGTCTGTGTATGGAGAAACTGCAATTTATATATGTATTAATATACATATATGTATATATAGCATTCTCTTTAGCAAAACTATTCAGAGAAGCAGTTGGTTGGGTAGCTTCTGTAGAGCACACTTATGACATGACTGGCACTGCGCTTCAGCACAACTAAAACTGGTCAGATGGGAAGAGTTGAAGGGTGGTTAGGAGGGCAGGAGCTTTTATTTCCTCAGAACATCTCCTGGGACTTTGCAAGGAAAGAAGTCAACATGAATTAAAAGGGGAGTTAAGTGGGATTTATACAACGGGGCTAAAGCCTGCAGGGTTTCCATGCTTCCTTAGAGTGAACAGTCTCTGCATATCCTGGTACAGATATATGTCCAAGACCAACTTATAGTAGCCTTAGTTCCTTTCAGAACTTTTTTCCTTCTTTCAGATACCCCAATCTAGTTGAGGCTGAAAGGTCTAGAAGTATTTAAGGACTTTATCCAACAAAAAAGACCTGTCTGTAGCATCCACAGCATAATGCCCCTCCCCCAGACCAAAAAAACTGGTCTGGTAATGCCAGACGTCATCATTTAATGCTTAATTTTTTGCCCCTTCCCTTCTGCCATCCGTCACCAGAATAGGAATCAAATCTCTGCGCTTGCCTGAAAAGTACTTTGGGTACTGAAAAGTACTTCGGGCAGGGCACTGTTGAAAGGCTACGGCAGATTTCAGTCCCTGGCAGTGTGCATCTGAAGCCTTTAGATTGCAAAGGATGTAGAGTCAAAACTATCCACGTACCTTCAGAGATGTCTGAAACAAGCTGCTTGCGAAGTAGGGGGCATTTGTTCCTCCTACTATTCCAATTTTATTGCTAAACCAGAACAGTCTGTACAAGGCTGGCAATCGGGTTTCATGCAATGTGTAAATGTTAAGAATAGTTTCTCCTTCTCTCCACAGCTTAACTTTATATTAAGATAAACACAGAGTTAAAAGTGGCAGGCTGGGATGGTTCATTCTGGTACCTATTGTAGTATTTATGCAGAATAATAAGGTTGGGCATGTTTAGCTAGCTCAGCTGTCTGATTGTCTGAACACCCCTAAGTGCTTTATAATTCCAAAAATGCAGGCATCAGTAGATAAATTGGATGCTTTATTATAGACATTATATCCTTGCAATTCTCCTGTGCCAACACTTTAAGTCCCCACAACCTCCTTAAGACTCAAACACCTATCTGAAAGGTACAATCACTCAGGAAAAAAAAAAGAAGACCTGCAAATAGTCACCAGCATACATACACAGGCAGAGAGAATCTCTCTCTCTCGCACGCACACACTCTTCAAGCCCAGGTCCTGAACAATCAATAGAGCCGACATCACGTTTGCTTCACGTCCTGAAGAGATTATAACACAGTTAAAAAAATATATGATATTAAGCGCAGTCTGTTTCTGTAGTGGTGCAGAGCAGGCTGGAGATAAAATTTATGAATTAGCTTAGGTCACATAGTAAAGCAGAAGAATATGGTGGTAAAATAATCCTGTGGCTCACCACACAGGACACTGCGTTCGGAAGACCTGGGTTTTAGTCTGTGCTCTACTGCTGACATGCGTTAACAGAACAAAACCTCAGGGATCCATATTCTCAGCTATACGTAATGACTTAGGAACTAACGTACCTCTGAGAGATCTGGTTCATAGCGTTCTATGCCTTTGTTTCCTCATCTGTGTAACGGCATCAATGAGGTAAACCTGTACAACTACAAATAAATCTGTACTACTGATGATCAAACAGATGGCGTTTGTTTATCAATCAATTCTGCACAAATTGAGAAGAAGATTTATTATGATCATCAACAATATTCTGTTATAAAGATCGATGAAAGGCAAACCTTAGAAAAAGGATTGTGTATTGAAGTGATAACTTTTAGAAGTAAGGAATTTTCATCCAATCAACTGCTATCAAGTCACTACGGACAACAGTACACAGAGCTTGTGCAGTCTAATAGTGATGAGGATATTCTTGACCTCACAGTCAGGAGACACCAGAGATTGCTGAGATGTTCAGCAAGCTGCTTGACTGACCTGGGTAGGAATTTCCGAGAGGCCTACACTGCAGTGTCCTGGCAGCACAAGAGTTAAGAAGTAGGAACAATCCACTGGGATGCTGCACTCTATTCGGCCTGGAAGAATTGGGTTATTTTGTCTGGCACATATAGGAACTCTCATTGTCTTCTCGGTGTGGGACGGGCAATGTGGGGAATCACTCCACAATGTCCTTTCAGGATCCCGTCTCCAAAGCACAGTCTAATTTCTCATCTAAGTGCATTGCACAGCACCACAAATGTATGCACTTCTAGTTCTTGATGTCTTAGCTCCAAGGCTTGCTAACTGCACTACTCCTGCAAGCATGGCTGTCTCAGGAGGCAGCATTTGGGAAATTAATATCATGCATTTGGAGTGGATGTGAGAACAAAGAGGATGGCATGGAATGCTGAGGTGTGATGAATACTTTCCTGGGTCTCTGGCCATGTCCATGTATCACTGCATTCAGAATGAGAGAAAGTGAGTTCCTTCACAGGGTGGTCTATCAGGTTCTCATCCTTGTCCCATGGGAATGAAGCGGTCTTGTACAACTGCAGAGGGCAACCTTTACCCACAGTGATTTGAGCATGCAGGGCAGTCAATGTGAACCTAAGGCCGTGGAGATCAGAAGGTGAATAGTGTCAGGACAAGAACAGGGCCAGCTCCTGCTCACCAGTCGTTAGTGCCACTGCTGTCTTGACTGGGCTAAGTCTGGCTGGGACCCGTATGGTGGATTCTGTGGTGATGACTGCCAGGGTGCTGAAAAGGGGGACCATTGGCAGCTGACGCTTCCAGCTGTATTGACCTCTCCAAACACCTGTTCTAACTCTTCAGAGTACGGGAAGAAATGCTGTGTCCTGCAAGGACCTAAATCTGTCAGGGATGGTGTCATTGTGAGGGGGAGCCACTCTGAGGGGTCTCTGGGATGGAAATGATGGGAAACTCCCAGCTGCTTCAGTGTCTTTGTTAGGTTCCATTAAAGTGGCAGCAGTGCTGTCTGATGAGCAGTTTAAAAGGAGAGAAAAGCTTGTGGCTGCTGTTCTGTCCCATTAATTTGAACAAAGCTCCCTGAGCCTGCCCTCAGCTCAAATGCTAAATCTGTAATGACTTGTGTGCTAATTCTGTCTTTGGGTCCCAGGTGAAGAGAAAGGAACGTCCTGCTGGGACAGAGGGCAGCCCCGGATCTATCTGCTGGAGTTGTTACCTGAGGAAAACAAGCTCCTCTCACTTGCACAACCTTTTTCAGCTGGTGTGTGCAAAGGCACTTGCTAGCTGCAGGTGCCTACTATTAACGCTTCTTTAATTGAGAGACAGAAAAATTCCTGAGAGACCCTGTGGAACGGTGAAACTCCTACAGTGACAAACATCACAGAGGGCACAGTGCACCATTTCGTCACGTGCTACTACTTGTGGACACACATACAAATGGGCACATAGATGAATACATTGCATCTTCTTTTAGTTTAGTTGCTTAAGTTAGCTGCAGGCTGACATATGATAGAGTTCACATTTAAATCTTCAGAGTAAAACACTTTGAAAGCAAACCTATTAAGGTTAATAGAATGAACTTACAATGCCCATGGTTAAGAAGGAGCAGGGAGTGACACACTCAGTAAATTGTTCACCAAATAGCCTGTCACCTCTAGGTCTGCAGCTGAAGGCCTGCCAATGGATCATTCTATTATCTTTCATGAGCTTAATTTTAAAGAGATATGCACATCAAATGTAAAATATTGACACCAGTTTTGTTATCTGTGAACCTGCATCTACCTTAAATATGTTAATGAAGAATAGGCTAAAAAAGTGTGAAGGCATTATGCATATCGTGTCTGCTTAAAAATGTCTAAAATTTAAACCAGAACTGTTTCTGTTCATTAAGCTACTCCATGCACAACCCCCCGTACGGTATGTGCAAATGTACAAAGTAATTTCTAAAAAATCCATTCAGAATTGAACCAACTTACCAAGTTAGTTGTTTGGGGTTTGTGCAGTTGGCTTTTTACCTACTGTAATGAAGCGCAAGTAAGACAGAGAGCAGTTATAAACCAGAAACACGGATTTATTGCAATCAATCTGCTTGGCACTCGTTTTTCCTAACAGGTTC
>NW_010431035.1:21525-33481 GCF_000710305.1 Buceros rhinoceros silvestris | reverse complement strand
CAGTTCAGCGAATTTTACTGCACGACCAATTACATAAAACCACGAAATCTACCCCAAAGGAAGATTATCCAAAAAAGGCACGCCCGCCACTTACAATGGGAGAATCTCTCGCTTAATAATACAGAAAGGAAATGTCTTACCAATACCGGGGTAAGAATCACTCAATCCTAGACACGTACACTTGGCCAGCGTCCAGGCTCGAGGGAAGAGAAGTGTCTCAGGAAGTATCCTCAGTCTAGTGTCCCAGGCCCGAGGGTAGAGGTCTCCTCTGCATAACCTGCTGCTCCGAGGAGAACCAAAACTCAAAAGCGGTTCTCCAGCGGGGCCCCATTTGTACCATGAGCTGGGCTGCTCATGCTTTTGATGGAACATGCAGCAGATTTCTACTCCTGCAGAACTTCTGCTTTACCTTGCCTCCCCTTTTTCCTTCAGGAAATTGTGCTGAGTGTGCCGCAATACCCGTCACATTTGCTCCATGCCATTTCAGATGTTTTCAGTCCCTTGACCATCACTGAAGTTACTCCCTCCCCAACAGTGCCAAGTCTTGACCAGGAACATTCTGAGTCTGTCAGGGAGATTGCTGAGAGGTTTCTCACCATGTTATCCAAATACTGATGAGGAAGGTGTTTCAAATTGAGGTTCAGTATGTATCAGCCCGGTTACGGAGGTATAATCACTACAGATCAGTAAAGCAACATTACTATTCATATTCCAAGGTTCTGCCTACAGACTGTAAAGGACAGACAGGAGGTTCACACCACAGCTGGAAAAGGGGAGAAACGGGTAAAGTTACTAGCACAGAGCTCAAGGGTGTTCTCTACCTCTGTGTAGCAGAAGTGGCAAGTGGGACAGAAGCCAGAAAGGGAGAGGAAGCCTAATGGCCAGCTCTGGCAGCCTTGTGACGGCAGAAGTACCAGAGGACAGTGTAATTCCGGGGAACCTAGTTGCATGTTGACAGTAGCACATGCTTATTTGCAAACTGAAGATTATCACATCCAAAGCACTCCTTGTGGAAACGTCACATGTACTTTTGCCTGGTTTATACTGTCTTATTAATTTTACCTGTGAAATCTGTTCTGTAGACTCGGATAAATTCAGAAACATAACTATGATCTTAAATCAGTATATTTTGAAACACCAAACTGTGCTGGTTTAATTACTGTTGGGCCGTGCTACCTGACAGTTTTTAAGCTGTGCAGCTTTGTATTTAGGCAATTCATTTAATAAATGCCTCAAAGTATTTAAGCTTTAAAAGGCTTAAAATTAATACTTTACCTGAACATCGCTACTGATCAGGATCTCTATACTTTGTGTTTTTCCTTTATTCTTGTTTTCTCTCATTTTAATATTTGTTTCCTCACTCCTTGCTGCTCCCTAAGTTTTCCTTCCCTTCTGTTGAGTTCTAACCTTGTCTTCCCATGGGCCTTCCTACCTGAAATAGTGGAGCAGAGTGACTTTAGCAAAGCTGATTAATATTATTTCCTGCCTTGGCAAGAAGTGAAGGAGGGAATACTCTTGCAAATATCACCTACTTAAGATGCTAAGCCAAAGAAATCTGTGTTACACTTGAGGCTATACACTGCAAATGGTGTATCCCAAGAAAAGCTAAACTTCTTTGCAGGGAGGAGGAAATTGCTGACTCTTGATCAAACTCTTTCCTAAAGATTTTTAATCTGGGATATGTCTCCTGGCCCAGTTCAATATAATTTTAGTGCAGACTGCAATTATAAAAGGTGCAGTTCTTTCCTTTCTGCCCCTCGCACTCCATTTCCCTCATGTAGCTGCGCAGGCTTTTACTCCAGTTTCGTTATTTTAGGGCACATCTATCAATGGAGCAATGACCTTAAAACTGCTTTAAAGAAGTAAGTTGAGGGGCTGTTAAAACATTGTCAAATTGCTGCAGGCTGTGAATTATGTTTTTGTTTTCGCCAGCTGCATCATTAGGGAAACTGATTTCATAATGTAGTAGATTTGCATGCCCCAAGTAAAGGAATTGGTTACACAAGAATATTTTATAAGGAAAGGGAGAAGGCTTGTAGGCCAATTTTAATTAGAGGTGAATTTTACTTCAACAGTGATTCTCTGAGTTTTAAAACCAAGACAAAACAAAAATCACTCAGTTCTGCAGAAAACAGAGAGTAAAGATCTAGTATTGGGCTATTTACTTCCTTCTCACTATGAAATATGTTTTACCACTCATACTACATATAATGTAAAATATTTACTCCGACCATTAAAGCAATGAAAGTGTGGCAGATGTGAGGAAGAAGTAAATATCTTGAGTACAGTAAATAACACATGCACTACCAAAAGGCGGACAACAGACCATAACAAGTCATTACATTCTTTAGTGCCTATGATAATTTAAAAGCATCCTATAGACTGGAATACAAGCTTGCCATCAGAGCATAATATGGTGACTCAATAGCAAATCAAATGAAGAGAATGATATGAAAACACAGGAGAAAGTCTCTGTCATTATTCAGAAACCCTATTTGTGGAATACGTGAACAAGAAAGAAACTCAGTGCTATTTCTGGATAGGTTAAAATGATGTTCTGGTTTGGCTGCAAAGAAAAAGATGCTTTTCAAGATTCCATGAAGTAAAGCATGAGGATCTGTACACGTGAAATCCTAGAGGATTCATGTGAGGATCCTGTACACATGGAAAGGTGAGAAAGAAAGAAAAGTTGGGTATCCCCACTAACTCCTGAATTTACAGCTTAGTTTCCACCAGTGTTGGAACAGGTAGGTTTGTTCCAGTTCCATGACAAAAGCCGTGATCAAGGAAGGAAAATCTTATGAGATGCTGGAGAATCCACCTGGGACAGCTCATTTTCTAAATTTCACAATATGGGAGAAAATATTTATTAAGAATTTACAATAAGTCCCATCACACAGGCTGCTTATACACGAGGATTTTAGCATTCCACTCAAGTAAGGGAGAATGGAGTTTGGGTTTGAAAGGCAGAGGCTTAATAAATTAAAGCTTTGACGAGGAACATCAAGGAATAAGGAAAGACCAATTTACCCTTGATGTGGATCATGTCTGGCTCCCGCTAACTGGAGAGCAAGGCACTAAGCTTTGCTAGGATCAGAACATGTTTTAGCTAACTAGAAGAAATTAAAATTACTCCAGCACTTAGACAAGGTGTGATGCGAGACTGTTCTCTGTACTATAGTGTATTTGATTTGTCCGTACAGCCCAGCACAGTAACCTACCGTAAATCCAAGTGCAACCATGTCCATTCAGCAGAACATAGTGCACCAAAGCTACTGTTGGGTTATTTTGTTAGCATCAAAATCTTGTTATGGGTAAAAGTTAACGCACTCTTTACCTACTGAGCTAATGATTCATTGGTACTCCAGTTACCTTTTTAGCAGTCCAGTAGTCCAGAATGATCTAATTAGTACAGAAAATCTTAATGGGTGGTGCAGTTACACCTTTACACAAAAGAGCCTCATACCAATCCTGTTCTCTGGTGTTATGTTTACTGTTTAGGTGCACCTCTTGGTCCTAAGGTTGACCATTTCAGCCTCCTTCATCTCACAGTGGTAGTGAGGAGTTACAACACATCATTAACATTCTGAAGTCCTCCCTGGGAGGACCTTAATGGTGGGATTTTGTTCCTCTTCAGTCTTGGGTCTGCTTGGGACTGATTTGGTTAATGTTCTCCTCCCAATCTCATTCCTCTTCATCACATCCCAGCCAAAGTTTGAAGTTGCACAACAGCCTCAGGTCAGTGGGCTGCTGTTTACACCGTGTCAACGGAGTCTGTCAGTCCTTTGCTGTCCATGAGCTTCACCGAGCTGAAGGCTATCCAGCTTAGGCACCAGTCAGGTGGCTGTTGGCGGCAAACATTAACCAAGCTAGAACCAGCTGAGGCCAAGACAAATTCAGAGAAGTCCTGAGACTCTGTACTGTCAGGTTGACATAAAGCTGTAGCCTTTTATCAGTGATTGCAAAAAATCACATTCCCTGTCCTAAAATGTCCCAAATCATTTTTACTGGGCTACAATTTATGCCATATATAATTAATAAATGTGTAAATCAGCCAGTATGAAGATGATGAGATGGCTGTTAAAGAATGGCTGTTTGGAGCCGTTCCCCAAGGTGGTATCACTATGGCTGTCATTCACATTATCTCTGCAATGCAGCAGGTGTGATGCTTGGGAAGTCTGTCTCTTGTTACAGCTGACTTTGATTTTAAAAACAAAGTAGCTCATAATTTGCTTTATTCTTTTTTTCCCCTTTTCCTTTTCTTTTCTTTTGCAAACACAGCTCCCTTCAGTATCTTCATCTGCAACTCTGTAGAGGGACGGACATGACAAATGTAACAAACTAACTTTAAAAAATGAACAATAGTGATGAGAACTTCACTAAACTGTAAGTTTAATGAAGTAGGAAATCTGGCTTCATTAGTTCCAGGGTTCACGAGACTGTTTAATGTGTAGCGCCTCAGGCTGGATAAAATTTGCTCAGAGCCTTTCCTAAAATGGTTACAAAAATTACAATCCTCTGTAGAGCTCTGATGATGGAAGGGAGCTCATAGAGGGCTGTGATGTGTAAAATCCAAGGTTATTCAGAAATCCGCTGGATTTGGGGAAGATCTGGGGAGCTGAAACCCTTTCCTTACAATGCCAGTTAAAATAGGGGGAAGAACACACCTACTGGAAGATTTTCCTATCCTCATGAAGTAAAGAACTCTGTTGGAATAGGGCATCGACAGCTCTGCTACTGGATTACTGTTTAATAAATGTGATGCTTATTTTGACAAGCTCTTTTGGTAATTAAAAGGAAATCCAACCCTCAAATGAGCCCACCTCAACTGACAGTAGCTTTCAGTCCAATGGAATTGCAGCCCTTCCCAAAGAGCTCAAATCTCAGTGTGTTTACTTCCAGTCTTCCAGCTGAAAGCGCAGTATTACTTTTCCTTTTGGGTGTCCAACAGTGAGAAGAAAATTCAGGATGTGTGTAGAGCAGGTATTAACAGTAGCACCTAGCAGGAACTCTACCAGTGCTGCAGGACCAGAAAACATTTCTTTGCCTCTCCAGTAGGAGCTTCAAGACAACTTCCAAGTATCAATACCTTCAGATAAAGCAAACAGATGGGTTGGAAAGAAAGGCAACCAACCACAAAAAAAAAATTAAAAAGGATTAATCATTTCAGGTTCCCGCACACTTTTTCACGCTTAACCACTACCTTAGAAATAAGAGCAGGACATGATCAGTGGACACACCTTCTATTTAGTCTAGGAATGGGGGTGTTTGATTCATATAGGGAAAAGGCTGGGAAGTACTGTGTAATCATCCTGAGTATAGAAAAAGTGGATACAAGAGACAGAATATCGCTGTTTGTCGTTTTTTTAAGACACACGCACCAGGAAGTCTGACCTCACAGCTATTCGTCTTCTCAAATGACGGTATTAGAACAACTTTTTGCCCTCCATGCTCCGTCCAATCCATTCACTTCAGATTCTCTGAAGTCAGAAGCAGTCAGAAGCTATACAACTATCTAAGTCCATAAAACACCATGTGTTGCTCTTTCCTTTGCTTTGGCTTATAGCCAATGCTCTGATTATTTTGGACAGAGCCATTCATACCACCATTGCTCCTGACAGAATAAATGATAATCACTGCTCATTTGTCTCCCACTACTGAAGCTGTGTAAATTGGTCCATGGCACCATTCAAGTGAAGACAAATTTTGGCAGTTCCTGCTTATTATTCATTTCCACAGCAACTTCTCATCAGCAAGTGATGTCCACACAGTGATGAAAAGCGGGCTTAAATTTGGAGTTTTATTAATATTTACTCACAAATGCTAATGCCACTGCCAAAGACTATTGGGAAGGTATTAATCCTTCTCCGGATATCTTTTAAAACCTCTTTCTATAGTGAGCAGATCACAAACCAGATTCTAATCTCAGTGATTATTTAAAAAAACAAGCTCAGTTTAGTAAAGTCTAAATTTCCAACATTAACTAAACAGAATTTGACCCCTTAGTTAAGCCTGCACTCAGAGCTAATTCGGAAGAGGGTCTGGGGGGTAGTGCAATAACACTGAACCTCTCACTAGGGTACTGAGCTGGAGACCCAGCTTCTTATTTTTCTGTGCTCCAATGAACTGATGAATTGTTAAGTGCTTTGGACAAAGTGTTGCAGCTTCAACAAAAGGAAGATCTGTCATAAGATTTTCTATACCTCAGTAGGAGTTTCTTGGAAAATAGAAGGAACCAAAGTGAAGGTCCCTGCTTTCAGTCAAGAACAGGGAATCTTAATAGTCCTACTCCTTCAGAGCTTCTCCAAAGAGTAACTTTAGGTATAACAAGCTATTTGGTCTAAGAACTTACCTCAGTCCTCCGCTTTGTCTCTGTTAATCTTTGTGTCTAGTCTCCACGCTTAACTTTATTATATCATCTCTTCTGTCAGCAACCACCATGGCTGCCGCCTTCTCACCAGGGAGGAAGACAAACAAATAAACAGTTTAAAAAATAGCTTTATGTACGTGTTTCCATGATCCGGTGACTTTTTTTTTCCTTTTTTCATAAAAAACTTTGAACTTACTTCTCCAGTATTTTCAAAACCTGGGTTTCAAAACCTAGGGAGATTCTGATGCAGGAAGAGGTGGGGCATTTGTGGAAGAGTGATTAGTTTTGAGAGTAATTAAGGCTAGTGTTTCAAGGGGAGGGAAGCCAAGGAAGTGCTGCGTAAATGAACATAGAGAAAAAATCTGCACCATTTTCAGGAAAAAGAAAAAAAAAGAGAAAGTAGATCTAGTCCTTTGTTTCACGTTTAAAATAATTGGCAGGCCCTCAGAGCAGCATTGAGTTAGAGTTCTCTGTTACCAGGAGAATAGTGGGAGAGAGAAACATAAGGCAATTTGGCATTCGTTAAAACTGGCAAACCTCCTCATCCAAATCAATGTAAATAGGTTCCACCAAGTCCCCAGTCAACCACCACACTTCAAATGCATCTCCCTTGTTGCAGAAGTGAAGAACAGTGAGCAGTGGAAGTTTTGATAAGCACCATCTGAACTTCGGCAAATAATGATCTCTCACACTTAATGAATGTTCCAGATGCAAAAGATTGTAATACCTCATAAAAACCAGTAAACCACCTATGCATTATTGTATTTACCTCTAAAATAAGGCCACATCCGGAGCAATATGCAGAGTTAATTTGCTAATTGATATTAAATGCAAAGAAATAAAAACAACAAACCAAAGAATTAGCTAAAAAATAGGTTAAAATTAGTTTAACTGCCTGCGGAATGAAGGTATTAGATCTGAAGTCCCTGGTCACAAGGAATAATAATCTTGCATTTTTCAAAAGCGATAGTAGAAGTGCCTAACAGCAGTCAGAATCCCTCAGGTATCTCTTATCAAAGAGCTGGTGCCTACAACAACGTATTTTCTCTACCATTTTCTGTCATTCTCATCCCTGATTCAGAAGGAGGAGTGCCCTTATAGTCCTGAACTACTTCCATCACCTAAATCTCAAGTATGCATCGAGGCAGAATGTTAATTCTGTGGCAGAGCGTAAATAGAGACGGATGCAAGTGGCAAATGATGGACTGCTAAATAAGCAATGCCTAAGCGGTCTCTAAAATGAAGACTCTTCCATACTTCAAAAAAAAAAAAAAATCTATTTTTACCACATTTACTCTATAGAAAACTGAAAAGCAAATTAATGCAATGCCGCCACTTCAGCAAAAGGAGATGCACTCTGCTGGATTTAGCTGGATATTAACAATCACACCACCAGAACTCCTTTATCCATACTTCTCACCTAAAGCCATGTGACAATTCTCGGCAAAGCTTCTTACCTGTGTTTAAAAAAACAACAAAACCAAAACACAACTAAATAGCAGCCCCACACACCCCCCTAAAAAAAAGAATCACAAACCCAAAAGACCGAAACAAAATCTCTTTGGAGAATCAGGTTGGAAGGCGTTGCATTCTGTAAGGATTTGTTTCATTCTGATTAGTCTGTGGAGAAATATGACCTCTAATTATGTTAGTGGTGATGTACAGTGCTGCATATATGTGATCATAATTTCCTTCAACTATACCTTTTAAACCTACTTGGGATTTTTAAATCCAGGATACTTGCCTAATGGATCTTCGTTATAAGGTGCTATCAAAAGATTTATGCGTTAAGACACTTGCAGGCATTTTTCTTCTAAACTGTTCTCAATAAAACTTTGCAATACATTTTCTGAGAGAAGTGTCTTTATGCCAAGGTGGGAGCAGGCGGAGAGCCATCTAACATCACAAGCTGCCTTATGAGAGCTCTCCACTGCTGTTTTATCCAAGGAAAGGTGGATGTCTAGAAAAGTGTATGCTAGAAAAGCCAGTTCCTCCCTATTTTTGCTAATGTCATGCATCGGTAAAGAGATTAAAAAAAAAAAACAAGCAAACCATAAACCCAGAGCATGTTACATGTGAGAGGCACCTTTATAGTGAATGAGTAGCAGCTATACTAGTTAGTGTTGCCTTCCTGCCTTTGGATTTTTTTTTTGTTCTTCAGAGCACAGACAGAGAGCTCATGAAATCTTCACCAAGCAACAAAAACTTGCCAGTTAAAGCCCACATGGAAATATTATGAAGAGGGGAACAGTTATCACAATAACAGATGGACAGTACATAATAGATAGCAATTTACTTCTTCAAGGGTAATTACAAAAGTTGTTGGAAAATAATCAGGCCCTTATTCAGCCAACCAGGAATATAGAAGGCAGATGTACAAATACCAATGTTCATTATGAAGTGCAGCCAAAAATAAAAGTGGAGGCTGAACTGGGTGTCCTGGAAAAAGTTGTGTAGGATGCATCATTGCTTCCTGATGGAACTACTCAAAGGTGGGCACGCAAGTACTTGGAAAAGGATAGTCAGAGTAATTACAGCAGCTGGCTATTGATGTAGAGGGATCGAGGGATGTTTCGGGGGTTTGTCCTGGGCAGAGGTGCCAAGAATGATGAAAGAGAGGATATGCTTATTACATTTTCTGAGGAGCTCAAGGTGGAGGCAACTACAAGCACACTGGAGATTGGGACCAGAATTAGAAAAAAATAAGGCAATTACATAACAAGAAGTACAAGACAACAGGTTGCCAGAACAGTCAGTTTCACCCATAAGACATGTTTACCCATGGAAAAAAATTTTGGGTATTAGGGTGGATTTAAAGAGGTGAATCAGTAGTGATCTCCTATTATCAATAAGGTAGGCGTGACCCTGGGACATGCAAATGAGAGCGCTGCCTGTCAGCATAAGGACATATTTGCACATCACTCAGAAACTCAGGTGGATGGTCTTGAGTGGAGTTTTCTGGGCAGTTCTGAGCACGTTCATTAATAAAGATGGAAAACAGCCGGGCGCAACAGTGACCTAGGAAATATATCTGAATAAGTGAGGGTTGTCATCATCATCACCACGGCTTGGCTTCGCGAACGAAGATCTGGGAAGGGCTTTTCCCACGCTCACTGCAAGCGATGAGTGCACCCTTCGGGGCTGTGCGGTGGATTTTTTAGGTGAGGCACCAGCGTGCGCGGAACTGGCTCCACCCTTTACACCTGAGGTTCATCTGCCAGGGCCTAGCGAGCTTGGACGGTGACAGCGAAGTCCTCGGGTCGTAGGTTTGGTTAGAGTATCCTTCTCTTAGATGGATGAGCCTTACAAGGCTAAATGAGCTCCATCTGCCTGGGTTTGGAGTCAGAGTTGTCCTTCTCCTAGGATGGCTGCCCGAAGGCTAGTGAGCCCATCCTGCCCGTGGACACACTGTGTCTGACCCTTCAGTTGAGACCTGTCTGGCTTGGGAGACCCCACCGGAGGCACATGCCACCACCAGCACAGCTCTCAACCTCACAAGGGCACACAAGCTCCTTCCCCACGGCAAGGGGGTGCCCGTGAAAGAGTCACTGCTCTACCTCTGGACATCACAGACCCGGGCACGGGGTGGCCAGGGCCTGCCAAGAATGGGAGTCCTGGAGGAAGTGGGGGTTGTAAAGACTAAGGAAAAGAATGCTTAGAGTTAGCATGATAACTGTTCAAATGTGTAGCAGGCTGTTGCAAAGAGGAGAAGCATGTCCTGCTTCTCCTTCTCCACCATGAATAGGACAAAAAATAATGGATTTAAACTGCAGCAAGTAAAATTTGTATTAGCTGTTAGGAAAACAAATGATGATGAGGAAACAGTGTAATACACTGCCAGGCAAGACTGGAGGTCCCTCATCAATGGGAGTTTTTAAGAACAGGTTGTCTCACTAAAAAAGGTTTATTCACAACTGATAGAGCCTTGAGAGGTGACAGATTTTATTTTCCTGACACATATCATGCATCCTACTACTTATGCATGCACAAATATCACGCGTCTTATGCATATTCATGTTTGAAAAGCAAATTAACTTGATCAAATTTGATCAAATGAATCTGATCACAATCCTCCTGTGCTCTCTCTACTTTTCCTCTACCACTACTCACTTTCCATATCTCTTGGAACCTGTGGTATTCATTTTCTTCATTCCCCACTTCCTTTTTCCTTCCTTACAAACTGGCAATTTTCCCTCTGAAAATATCAGCTACCAGGACAATGCACAAAAAATTAGAGACCAATAATGTGTGTCCTGGAGGAATGAAGGGTAGGCACATAGGATGTGTTTGTCCTATTTGTTCTAGCCTTCAGGTAGCACTCTTTAATGTTCAGTAAAGATTTAAAAAAATTCCTCTCCTTTCCTGTCCTTTAACACTCAGAACAACTCCACTGCCTGTCACTTCACAACAAGCCTGATCAGAGGCTGCTTCCCCTCTGCTGCCCCCCCACTCCCCACTCCAGATCTCCTGCCAAACTCAACCCTTTTGGTTGTTCCATTTCTCTGCTCCTCTGCTGTAACTTTGATCGTCTCAGGCTCCTACTACAGTCGGGAGAAACATAGCTGCATTTCCAGACGAGAAGTAAGCCTAGTCGTGGCTCAGATCTGCCCTCTGGAAATCCCTCTCTCTGCTGACTACAGAGCCAGCCTAGGGCTTGGACTGTGAACTTGCCTTGAAAGTCGCATACCCTGAAGGAACATAAATTGAATGGCCTTCAGAAGTTTTCTCTCTTTTTTCAAGACAGTTTTCCCCATGAGGTAGGGACATCAGCATGCTGCCAGTTAGTTGGCACATGCTGGGTGCTACAGGGAGAAAGGGGACATTTAGATTTTTAGAGGATGTCTACCCTTATGTATGGAGCTCCTACAAATTACTTCGATATTGAGAAGGGTATAGCCCCCTAATGAAGACCTTCTAAACAGAAATCTGTCCTCGCAGGTGCTAAGGCTGTGATGTGGGGACTGGAGAGCTGCTGACAGACAGCGTTGCTGAGAGGACAACAGGAACTAAATGGGGCTACTAGGCTGTGGAGCGTGGAGCCCTGAAAAAAGCCTACAGTGATGCAAAATGTTAAGTACCTTCTCAGTAGAGAGCAAGCACTTAATGCAATGGGAACATAAACAAATAAACAAAAAACAGGCAGCTCTAGATTACATGGGTTTCTGGTGACACGATTTATCATGAGAGCGCAGCTTATCTGGATAAGGACATTACTAGAATCTTTGCGTTTATTTCCTTGTAATTTATACTGCCTGTTATAAAACAAGATTCTCAACGACACATACTAACAGGATTTTTTATTATTATTATTTGGGGGGGGAGGGGGGGCAAAGCTGTATCAAACAAAAATTTGCCACTGTCAATTATTTTTTCTCTTCCAGAAGAAGATCCTTTAATCATTCAGAATCTGCCTCCTCGATGGCTGAGTTGAATAGTTTACCTTTTCAGATGAAAAAATATTCATAAATTTAGAATTCCTCATTGTGATGCTGTGTTTCTGAATGACACTTTTCATACCCAAACAATAAATAATTCTTGGGGCTTGTCTTGCCCTCTGTTAAAAGGAGAACTGAAAGCACATTCAGC
>NW_010431035.1:5301-21410 GCF_000710305.1 Buceros rhinoceros silvestris | reverse complement strand
TCTTTCCGTTTCTCTTGAAGCAGCACACGTTCAAGCTACACTTGTATGAAAACTTTCTGAGAATTTCCCATCTGCTCTTGCACTATCATTTGTGGTGACCTCAAAAGTAGACGTGGTAGTGGATGTTTGTGATTGCGTCACCTCTACTACTCTCCAGAGTAACTGTGGCAATATACAGATAACAAATGACAGCAGCCAGACTTACCTGATTGTGTTAAAACTGGTTGCAGTGTCTACATAAACATATGAATATAAATGCTGGTTATAGCTGAGGCAGGAATTATTCAGTTTAACAGGATCTTTGAAGTTTTATTTTAAGAATTCTCTTTAAAATCACCTATAAAAATAAAATGTAACTTTTGAGTCATAAAATTTTCATGCCGTCAATGAAAATTAGGTTGGCACAAAAAGAATTACAAATTAAACCATCGATAATTTTGACAGCTGGAAAAATGTAACCAGATCTTTCTTCAAAAGAAATCTAAACCACTTTAGTTTCCCCACCTTGTTTCAACTATTGTTTCTCGCCTGGTCAGTTTTCCTTTGAAGATACTTGCTTTTATTTGTCATTTTCCCGTGGCAAATAACATGAATAAATAAATAAAAGAGCCAAGCCCAAGTTGCTACCTCTGGCAATGATTACATTTTATGTCCAGGACAGAAAGCTCTCTTGCCACCAAATGTGACAGATGACACGCTGTCTTTTCAAATATACCTGCTCTGTCAGCAGAGGAGGCTCTGCCCTGCTTTCCTACAAGGTTATGTGCTTGCTAGACAGAAGTGGCTCCAGGAACTGACAGCCTAGCAGCAGAGTTAATTCTTATTTTGTGTGTTTTCCTGTTTATTTACAACAGCTCTGTTCCACTTTTGTATGCCTTCAAAAATGGGCTGTCATCACCCCATCCATCAAACCAAATTTTGAAATATGGAAATAAAAACCAAAAACTAGAAGAAAAGTGTCTTGCTACAGACTTTGCTATCCCCAGAAGATAACAAGAAGTGTTACATATCTCAGATTTACACAGTGTTGATGACCCACTTCCCCCACTCTTCTAGTTACTGGTCACCACATCCGAATGCCTCATTTCACATCCACTGGTGAGGTCCTATTGTCCCCATACTGCTGTGAGACCTTGGAAGGTATTGTGGTGGGCTACGTATCACATGGCATTTCGATACGCGTTTGGAAACTCAATCTATTGAAGAGATAGATAGCTAATTTATGCACCCAACTTAAATTTATGTACACACGTACGTACTATAGTAAAAACCCAAACAGACTAAGCTGCTGATTTCTTTCGAACAGAGCCAGGTTTGTGCTATCTGCAGACTCAAGAGGTAAAAATTCAGTGTTTACACCCTGTTTTCAACACTCAAGTTCATAGGTAATTTTTTTCTTTTTTTATGACCCTCATTCATTCATGTATTTTGCAGCAGTTTTAATGTCAGGAATTACCTGGATCTTTACATTTTGTTGTTCCAGAGAAATTAAAAGGATGTGGAAGTGATTAGAAATACTCATCTCTTACAGTTTCAGTAGATCCTCTTCAGCTGTAGCATTCTCCAAATGTGCAAACACAGAATTCATGAATTGTGAATTGATATAAATTATTGAAATCGCAAATGATTACAGTTGTACCTTCCTCTGCTGCAATATTAATAAATGGGATTTGTGTGCTATAGCAAGTGTAATAAGAGCATGTGTTTCTCTGGCAAATTCTCTGCTACCTCTGAATTTCAGGCACGGCCAATAAGCCATTCTTCCCTTTCCTAGCCACATTTTTGCTTGTACTCTTCCAAATTCTGCTTGTAGTGCATCACACCTGACCACAACAGCTCTGAAGAAAATTCATGGCTTGAAAACATCCACTTCAGGTCACTCCTGCTTCAAGTGCTACCTCAGATGTGTTTCATTGCCTTTCATACCACTCGGTGGTGACCCTTCCTTGCCTGCTGTTCGCATTAAAAAGCACACAAACACGCACCTCACCACCCCTCTGTGAATCTCAGGAGAGGGGCAATGCTTGAATGGAATTTGCTGATGATTAGCCCTCCAAAGCTGGACCTCCAAGGGACAGCAATAGCAGGCCAGCAGGAGAAACCCACTGTTGTAATTATGCCACAGACAGGGTTGGCAGGTCATTAATTACCCACAGTTGAAAATCTGACCAAGTTCTTGTGGAGTTTGTGGGGTTATTGCCTTTATATGTTACACTGGCTGGAGCGTAAGGTAATACTTGTTTTGTGCTAGGCACAAAGCTGGTGGGAATTTTAAAGTGCATATGTGCACATAGGCTGTCACACTGTACACACAGGGTGACAGGGAGCACATGCTACAGGCATTTTAGCTTCATAATATTTGTTCCATGATTCATACTAGCTGGGGACATTGAGCATGTCAGGATGCAGTTGTTCAGCTGGCCACTGGGTAGTGGAGTCAACGTGTCTACACTAGTTTTTCTCTGAAGTCCTACTACGCTCATAAGAATAATAAAAATAAAATAAGGAAGAAGAAAAAAAGAGAAAAGACACAAAGGGGAAAAGGGACAAAAAAGTGTAATAAAAAATAATGACAAACATAGAAAAATGTATTTTCTACTACCGTGTGTGGTTTGCCTTTGACATCCCTTCAAGGTAAATAATGCATGCGTGATTTTGGTTCAGAGTTCACAAAACACCTCGTCACTGACTGAAGCCTTGCAGCCCTTAGCAGAACAGTAACGCTCTTGTGTTTGCCAGCAGTATGAGCCACAATACAACAAGCTTGATCCTTCATTGAAAATAGACATCACCCTTCTTCCTTCCTTTAGTCAGTGAAAGCTATGTGTGTGTCACTCAGATTTCTTCCAGCTCTGGGTACTTTCTTATTTCTGCTCAATGGAAGTACAAAATCGAGCTAATCAGAGGAGTAACATCTCTCCACTATGGTGTGCTGAGCAACTGACCGTTGGGATGTAAGGTGGTGATGTACCAGGCTCGGATGTTCTTAAGGGCAGGCAAAGGAGTTCATTGAATTAGGGAAGTTTTGGAGGAAAAAAAAATAAAGTGTTCTGAAGGAAATTAACTTTCTTCAATTTAACAAAACTGATAAAATAAATTCAAGCAACTCTACTTGGCTGTAGAAAGAGCATCCAGGAAGCTTAAAAGAAATGTCTGTCCGTTTAAAGTGCCTTTGGGCAGGCCTACATTAGCAATTCGATTTGCATCAGGAAAGCACATCTGAGGTGCATCTCCAAGTCATTAGTATGTGCTGGCCTGTGATGCACCTCGTAGAGTTGTCTCAGTGTGCACCACACGGATCCTTTAGGATAAATCTACCTCAGAAGATTCACTGAGAGCACCAAATGCACCCCAGCTACTCAAGTGGTCCAGTCGGCAGGACCAGACTAAAGCTATAGTCCGAAGAACAACCCTCCTTGCCCCCCACAACCTCACAGCCCGAACCAAGCACAGCGGATGCAAGATGCTCAACGCCAACCCTTTCATCCTACAGTTCTACTTGCTTTACACTGCATGACCTGTTGATGTAGCTATATTTTTTGTTAGAATGTCATTTTCTTAGAAACACCAATCTGTGGCTTTGTGCTTAGTGCAAATCAAGTTAGAGTTTTGTTTCCAGATGGCAATTTGAATATAAAAGTCTGTCCTCAATGTGGCATGTGTTTTTTCCTCCACTTTCTACCCCATGTAGCTACTCAAGATCTATCCTGCACTCTGGTTATAGCCCCTGAGACCATATCCTCTTTGTAGTCTATTACCAGTTGGTTTAAAGAGATTGAACTTTTCGATCCCATGTCTTTTAAAACCTCTGCATCTAAGCATCCAGGCCCTTCAAGTCTGGCCTCTGAAATTCATCCCCTTGTGTACACTTGAGTGCTGACAGCCCTCAAGAGGCAACATCACATAGTCCAGTTACTCAGGGCCTTTAAAATCAGAGGAGAACTACTGAGGAAGCTGGGGAAAAGAGAAGGAAGTATTAACATCATCTATCTTTAAGCCCAGATTTAGATGCCCTTTATTATCAATGGAGAGAAGTAGAGATTCTCCAGAGGCCAATTCTGCACAACTAAATTTGGCCTCTTTTTTGAATTGCCGTCCAGAGAACTATTTGCTTTCCACTGACAATGGAGGGAGTCCAGGGAAAGAAGCTGACAATGTAAAATCACCGCAGTCATGTTGTGCAAGTATCCCTCCACGTCAGGGTTAAAGCCAGAGCAATGCTAACATACCTATGGCCCCTGAAGAGTGACACATACATGGATGATGCTGTCCTCTTTCTTTATTCCCCTGTCTCTGTTATAGGGTGTCTTGCCCAAAGCAGCTCAAACCATCTTCCCTCCTCTCATTTTATTTGAGGAGCCCCCCTCTTCACCCCATCCCCATCCTTTGTGTGATTGGTGGGAGAGAATCACTGAAAGTCACTGTCTGACCACTTATGCCACCCTGCTCAAAATTGCTCAGCATGAAACTCTTGAGCACTGGTACTTTAACTAAAAAATAAGGATGCAACGCAGCACAGTAGTAGCACTTCAGTTGGAAAAAAGATTTAAAGCGTAGTGGTTTTTTCCTCTCTGAGAAATGCACAACTTGAACTGATTCTACCAGCTAATCAGTAGTGAACTTGCTCAATTGTTTTCATTGAAAAATCAGAGGAAGAAAAGGTCTAAACTTTCCAGCAACAGTAGCATAAAAGCCTCTGGAGATTTTTCTACTAAAGTGAACTTCTGACAATTCTTTTTGTTTGTGTGACTTTTTTCTCTGAGCTGGAAACCCATAAAAGTTTGGCTTCACAGCCAGCCTGAAATAATCCCCACTGATGCGTTTCACAGGTCTAGCAAGCCACCAGTAAAAGACATTAATCAAGGTTCCATTCAAAACCGAGGCAGATACATAATAGGGCTTTCAAACAAATCTGACTTGTAATACAGGCAAATATAGGCAAAATATCATAAGCACCCACCTGCAGGAGTAACAATCAGAGGGAAAAAAGGACTTCTGTCGATTTTATTAGAACTGTGATCTGTTAGACTGTAGTCTCAATGTAAAAAGACAAGTGTGCAGAGGAGCCCAAACTCTGGTTTAACACCAGTATTCCATGAAAAAAAATGAAACCAGGCATCATTTTGAAATTATTTCACTCCTTAAACTTTGTCATTAGTAGAGAGAGCTGTCAAATATTACCACACAGAGGTGACACAAGTACTATGAGGTTAAGGACAAATTGAGCACAGTGCTTCAGAGTGAGGGCTTCCAACCATTCTAGTAGGCCAGCAAGGCTGGTTGAGCTTTTTGCTTTCACCTCTAATTATAAATAAATAGCAAACTTAAACAGGCCTATGGCAAAGTTCGTTTAATTGTATATGCAGCACTCCAGCATCCCCAGATGAAAGGTACCCTGCAATCTAAGATGCTGTTGACCCTTTTGTCTAGTAGCCATGTGCCCACACATACATGTGGCTCTGCAGGAACATGCCATACTGTTAAATCAGTACAAAGAGCCCAGCGCTAAGACACAGAATCACAGAATCATCTGGTTGGAAGAGACCTTTAGGATCATCGAGTCCAACTGTTCACCCTGCACTGCCAGGGTCCCTAAACCATGTCCCTCAGCACCACATCTACACATCTTTCAAACACTTCCAGGATGGGGACTCCACCAGCTCCCTGGGCAGCCTGTTCCAATGCTTAATGACCCTCTGTGTAAGGAACTTCTTCCTGATATCCAACCTAAATTTCCCCTGATACAACTTAAGGCCATTTCCTCTCATCCTGTCATTCGTACATGGGAGCAGAGATGGACCCCCACCTTACTACGACCTCCTTTCAGGTAGTTGTAGAGAGCAATAAGGTCTCCCCTTAAGTAAAGTCTGCATATTGTTCTATTTTCCTTGCGAAGTTTTTTAAAGTTACTTCTGTACCAGATCTGGTAAAACGTCAGGTGTTGTTCAATAAACTCCTCTAATTTTATCCTCCCTTCCACAAAGTGGAATTTGGGACTAAATTCATTCTACATTTCTGCAGGGTTATAGCAGAGATAAATTTGGCCAATATGTATTCATTGCTCTGCTAAACACATTACAGTAGCTTTCTTGTGATATTGCAAGGAAGAGCCAAAAATAACTTGTTTTTCCAACGTCCTCATCTACTTTTATAACAAATATAGTTGGTGAATGTAAATTAATGGTTATTACAGCATCTGCTCTCCTTTTCACTTATTTTTATAGTGAAAGGCTGACTAGACTTCTTATTTTGATATTGCAATAGTAACGCACCTGCTGGAGCCTGCTCCAGTAGGCTGGAGCCTACTCCAGGGAAAGATGTTTAATTGTGTTTTCTGCCTATTAGAAATAGAGGGATTTAGATTTAGCATCATCTTCCATAAGGTTCTTTAAACATCTTATCAAAGCTTTCCCAAGCCATAAAAAACTTAGTCCCCCTTACTGCCCACCAAGAAAATCTCTGCAAAATAAATTTACGGGAAACTAATCCAGACTAAATAATGTATTTTCTATCTAGAATAACAGACATTCCCGCAACTACAGTGATAACTATAACATTAATAAATACTTCCTTACAGGTACTAAAATGACACTTTGGAGGAGGACTAATGCAGCGTGAGCTGTAAGACTTAAATCTAGCTCGCAAACAAGAATGCAGTTTTACAGAGCTAAATCCGTGGACTGTAATTATTGGCAAAACCCAAAGAAGGGTCAATTTCTCTTTATTTCAGCAAGGAAGGAAAAAAGATAATCAAGGGCCAAAAAGCTGCACTTGGTTTAGGAGCAGGAACCTTTTGCACATACTTGATGAAGAAGCAGGTACTAAGCGTGCTGTTAACTTGCTGACAGGTGAGTTGCTAATGGGTTGGCAAGGAAGGACACTATTAGTAACAGCTGACAGATGATCTGAAACAAGGGCCAGAAATTCTGCCCTTCTATGATAGAAGGTGCAGGAAAAAAAGAAAAAAAAAAAGAGGCAAAAAGGAAGATAACAGAATTAGAGCCTTAGTCTTTTTTTGTTTGCCTTGGCAATAGGCAATTTTGTTCTGTGGATGACATGGAAAGATCTAGTTAATGTGCCTTTTAGTCACCACTCGAAAGAATAAGAAACAGGTGTTGATGACATGAGAGTCCTGGAGGGACTATGGCAAATGAGAAGCGGCAGCGATCAGGCGCCCACACTAGGAACAGCTGCTTGATGAGGACCATAAAAAAACAAGAAAGAAACAAACCAGAAAAAACCCCAACCAAGGGTAAGGGAAAGAATAATAAAAGAACAAGAGCAAAATAAAGTCAAAATCTAGAAGCTAGGAGGCAAAGCCAAAGCCAGCTTTTATTGGCCAATGTTACAATGATCAGTGAAGCCATTAACAACACCCGCAGTACTAACCGTAAAAGCGTTGCACCAGTTTCCCAGGTTGCTGGGACTCCCTCCTCTTGTAGAGACAGAGTGCTACTGCACAGGCTGCAGCAGCGGGTCCCTCTTCCAACATGCCTCCTACTGCCCGGCGTGAATTAGGAGCCTCATTTAACTGCCTCCACCTAGACGATAGGGAGGATGTTTATGTTCTGTGTGTAGGAGACTAGTTTTGAAATCCAAATTCAATTGCCTAAAACTGACTTCTATATAGTTTCAGGCAAGTGTTTCCCTCCACTGAAGTAATTGTGTCGCATAATCTGTCTTAGAGTAACAGATCCACCAAGCATCTTGGGTACTTTGGGCAAAATTGAGCGGAATAATAAGAAAAAAAAAACCCACCAAACACCTTACAATCTTTTTCAGCATCTGAAGCACACGATTTGCATTCTAGTATAGCCTCTAATGGCTGCATCCTGTGGTGTTTACCTGTATAATGCGGTGTTTGCATTTATTTCTCTTATTGTTAATGCTAGCATGAGGCATAATTCATTTTCTCAAAGTATATGGAATTACATAGCTATAAAGAGAAAGTAAATAAAAGAGACATAGGATTTAGTATGAAAATTTGTTTTCACATTGAAACTAATATAAAACTAGCCTGGCTCTATTGTCTTCAATTCATATTCAGGCACAATTCCCTCTTTAAATAAACCCACCCCAGAAGCAAGCCTGTATCTTAAACTGTAAGTACTTCAGGTTGGGACTGTGATATTTGTACAGTGCCAGAATAAAATAACTGCTATTTTCACACACCACCACAGTAGGGATGAATCCTGTGAGTAAAAATAGCTAAATAGAAAGAAGAAAAAACTGCATATGGATGAGAGGGAAGAAAGAAAAAGCACTGAGCACGGGAGTCAGACAGCTAACAAGAAGGTTGAAGGCTCTTCAGGGATAGGAATGGTAAATGGCATCTTGCTGTTTGTCTGTAATATCTATGTGTAATATGAAGGCAAATGCAAGACCTCTTAAGAGACCTAAGGATCTTACAGCAATGCAAATAACAACAAATTCTAGTTAAAGGTTCTAGCCTTTAACGATGATTCTTTTTGTGAGTAAATAAGCCTCTAACAATGGGTGTGAAGTTCTGCAAAATTACAAAAACAAAAATAAAATTGTTTTATCAGCAGGAGAAAAGGCTTTTTCAGATGGGTGTAGTGGAATTGGATTGTAAAATGAAGGGTAGAGAAATACGAAAGATATTCTTCTTGAAAGGCAGCATACTGCATTATAAATTATCTGAGCCTTGACCAAAATAAGACACAACAAATGCCTAGCAACAAGGCACTTTGGATAATAGAACAGTTACTTGCCACCAGGAATAGTATTTTTCAAAGGCTTCCTCTTCACCAGTCCAGAGCAGACAACTCATTCTATCAGTGCAGCGATGCTCAGCATTCGGCTCTCTTACGAAGCATGAATAAGGCATTCTGTCATGCACTGTCACCGGGATGTTCTGGAGGTCACTGTCCAGGGAAAAATAGCAATTTCAGAGAGACATTCTTCAAGGTCAAAGAGATTAATCTAGCATTTGCTCGTTAGGTGATGAAGGTGAATTAAAACTTCTGCTCAAACGCTGTAGATTAAAGAAAGTTGATCTAATGAGAAATGATTGTAAAAATTGCAGCTGGAAGAGAATGTGCTATGTTATAAAAGAGACTAAGATACAGCAGTCAGAAATGAACGCAGTCTCCATGCTCTCCAGGGGACTACTGACTACTGCTTTGCCTTGTCTCCATTCAGACATCTGTTAAATGGGCATAATTATTCTTACATACTTTACAGTATTGCTTAATTACTTGCTTAAAAAGTGACCGCAGATTGTAAGATACATAGTGCTAGAAAAGTGCGTCCTGTAACTGGAAACTTAGTCTATGGCTCTCCTGAGTTCTGTTCTATCCAGGCCTTGCATTTCATCTACAAAGAGCTATATTGCTATGAGCGGTACCTGGAAGGTGGAAAACATGAGTAGTTCAAGAGAATGAAGGTTTCTGCTCTGTTAAGCTACATTGGAGTTGTAGCTCTAGTGTCCTCTTTCAGCTGCAGGCTAGATCTTCTACCTGGACTATTCCATCCTTGAAGCGCTGTGGTGAATCGCCAAGAGGTGACAAGGTGACCCATCATAGGAGATCCAGTTTTGATGGGCAGCCTGTTTCCCACGGCAAACTGTGGGAAGCATCCACTTGAAATGTCAGACACAATATTTGGGATGGTGAAAGGTTGCTTCTGTTCCTTCAAGGAAAAAAGCAAAATTTCCCACCCAGACCACACATGTACCATAAAATTTAGGTTTTCTGTGTGCATGCTACATGTTAAATATATATATGTTCACATTATACACATGCATAAATGTGGACAAGTTTGACAAATAAATCAGTTCAGACAGTCATTACGTTAGACGCTGCAATGACTAATACATCATACAGGGAGTAACTGTGTCAGACAGCAGATTGCTGCTGCGGAACTCCAGTCTGGCAGTCCTGCACCTCAGAGTGATGTCTTTGAAGCAGCTACCTCTGCGAGCTCCAGTGGGAGCCATCTTTCAGGAGGTGTAATCCTGAGCTCAGGAAGTAAGAGATCACTTATCAACTGTGTAGGAAAAGTCTAATCAGTCCAACAGGAGAAGCCATTAAGGACTTCTTCCTTCTCTCATATTCCAGGAACACAGTAAAAATTGAAATTGTGCTAAAGCCAAGTTCTGCTTGGGGTTCAATACAGATCAGTTTGTAGTAGCTGAGCTGTGGTAACTGCTGGTAGCACTTTCTCAGTCTACCTTGACTAAGACTATGAAGTAGTCTGAGGGGTGTGATTTCCATAGGTGGGATAGGCTGAATATATGACCGCCATACATATGCATGAATAATCCATCAGCTGATGGATGACAAATTCCTCAGGCCATTATAAATCAGTTGAGTTACAATGTCTCTGAAGCCAGATTTTTACAGCAACAGGGTGTAACATCTCGTAAACACACAGGAATGGATTTGCCATGTTTTTAGGCTTCTTGGGGTTCTCTTCTCCCTGAGGAGCTTACCTTCTCCTAAATTCCACTTGCCGACAGTATCAATGCATAAGTCTTAAGCTTTGTAAGTTTTATATGCTCCAAAAGTGATGTGATGTTCAGACTTCTCAAGTGCTTAGGAATCCTACTGATTTTAAACAGAGGGAAAATAAAATTTAAGTCAGTTTACTTGGTTAGTGCTTGGTTAGCACTTTAAATTTCTGACTGTGGACAACCAGACTGGGCTGTTTGACCTAAATAGCCTAAGACATGCTAAGAAGAGTAGTTAAAACTGCAAAGGAGGTAGCTAAACTGTAGCAAGCATGAGAACAAACCAACCATATGCTCAAGGTACTTCACTGGGGAAAGAGGGAGGCTCTGTTGTGCAGGCTGGGGCCATGATCCAACACAGCACACCTGAAGTGTTTCACCACATGAAAGATTAATCATGGGATCCCAATACAGCCTGAGCCCGTTAACTCCAGACAAGCATGAAGTGTGAAGCTACTGCTGCAAAAAGAGGTGACTGCTGTTTTGAAATGCATAAAGAGTAACATCACCAAGAGAGGAATCAAGGGACTAATAACAGCACTATTTTATATCAACTCTACAAGGCCAGTTCTGCAGTGGTACCCACCAGTCTGGTGCTGCCTTTACCTTTGTTTCTGTTACACCAAGAATTATTTTGCAAGTCAGGTTGGTGCTTGTGGAAAAGCGCTGGCTTCAACCCAGAATATGAAATAAATCAAAAAGAATCCAATGAGGGTAAGTAAAGCAGTAAAAGACATTCGGTACAGACTGCTAGGAGAACGGAGTGAGCACTGCATAGAGACAAGCCAATTTGTTAACAGGTATATACCTGGAAAAGATTAACTGTGAGGATGGATGGATTATTCTCGGTCATAAATGTGGATTCAAGAAAAGAAAAAACTCTAACTAGTTTCTCAGCATCAGAAACAGTAGACTCCTATTTTCTGTGGATTAATGGATAAGCTTCCACCTGGATTCGCTATCAGTATAAAATCACACAATTATCTCATTTCTCCTCCCCAGTCTCCTTACCACAAACTCAGCAGGTACTTGGTATCCAAAAAAATGAAGCTGAAATTGGCAAATAGTTTCAAAAATACTAGGAGAGATGTAGAAGATGACAGAAAAACAGCCTACTAATCACAAGATTAACAATAAAAGTATTTGTCTAAGTATCACGAAGCTTTTTTCAGAAGTTAACCAGTCCTATACTAACTATCTAAAACGCACTAGGACAGGAAATGGATTCTAGTATCTTTTTATGCCATTCTTGAATTATTATAGGAGAATCACTTAAGAAAAAAAGTTAAATGGTCTGTTTAATTCTAACTCTAGATCGCTGACACTTGACAATTGTTTAGGACAGCAAATGTCAAGGGCTTCCAGATTGAAGTTGTAAGACCTCGACTGTTCACAGCATCTGACATTGAAAGGAAAGTCCAAAAGATAAAGGCATACTGCCTGAATTTTGGAAAAGATATTGGTGGCTTAAAGCACAGGGTCTTAATGTGATCATGCATCAAAAGCCACCAAGCAAGACTTAAGAGAGTCAATGCACAGCAGGTTTTTTTTTCTCTTTGACGAAGCGGTTCTGTAGCACAAGCACACTTTATTGAAGGTTACTGTCTAGTGGCTGGCCCAGCCCTAGCCCGTGATGGTTGCGGGAATCCATCTGTTGTGCGTGACATTCTCCATGGGAAATAGTAACAAATGGATAACTTCAACTTCAGCAGGGAAACCCTTTGTTTGGACATGTGTTATAAAACTAACTGAAAGATATTTAACATGATTAGATAATGCCCAGTGTAAGAGGTCCACCCCTCGTTGAAACCTAGGAAGTTGTCTATGCCTTGACTTAAGCAACACCTTGACATCCAGCGTCTTCGTAGCCAAACTGAAACACGTACCAGTTTCTGTGTGCAGAAAGCATCGCCTTCAGTAGGTTGCTCCCAGCGTCTGTACACTTGCTGTTTGGCCTTAACTGCAGTTTCTGACAGGATGCAGCTGACACCAGTTTCCCAGGGTGCTGTCCCTGCATCAGTCCCTGTGAGCCAAGCCTCAGGTCAGCCCAGGGGTCTTAAAATTTTCTTGCTCTTTGTGCTCTGTGTATGTTTCTTTAGTGAGGAAGAGTTAGTGGGTTTCCACTGTGTAGCAAGCTCCAGGTATAACCAAAGAAAAAAAAATCAAGTCACAGTGAGCAAAATATAGTGTAGAGCACTATGTAAATGTGCTCTTGGTTAAAATGGCTTTGAGAGAGCGTTTCAGAAGGAGTGTTATTTTCCAATTACTTTTCCTCTCTAGTGAGTTTTATTTTGAGCTTCTCCTTTCCCTTGTAAAGAAGGAAATGGAAGGTAACACTCACCTGGAACTTCACAGGCATTCGTTCACCATCCTGAACAAAAGCAACTGCAAGCAGGCCAGCTCTTTAAATGCAGACTGATGAACGTCAGATGGTGTTATCTGTCAAATGAATGTAGAGTTTGACTCAGTCAATCCAATTTTTTTTTTTTTTTGATAGTCGCTATTTGCCAGCAGAACACGTGGAGATCTGAATCAGGTTTTCTGCTTTTAAGAGCACATACTCCATCAGTTTAACATGGTGGGGCTGCTTGATCTAAGCCAAGTGTTAGAGAGCTGGTGGGCACATACACTGTTCACGGGTGCTTACTGATTTAGCAGCACGGTATTTACTGTAAATGCAGTCCTTCAAATCATCCTTTATTATATCACTTGGACTGAGTCTTTTAAACTCTGTTGCTAGTGTCCCTGGTGCAAAACCAATACTTGGCAAATGTGAAGGTATATTTTAAAAGTTTGAAAGCACAGTCTGACTCCTTTCCTGCTTAGATTGCAAAGGCTCAGAGGACTTTAACCTGAAGTTCTGAACACTTGTGAAAAATATATATATGTTCTATGCGTATGTATAATATGAACACATATATGAAAGTATTTACATATGTGAATGTAAACTCATAAATAGATATGGATGAATAATGTTGTGCAGGAGTGCGTAATTTGGTGGTCGAACCCTAAGACACAAAGGTGAATTATGGATAACCAAACACTGTTTTCTGAGCCACTGGGCTGGTCCATCATCCTCCTTACAAACACGACAGTGGCTCACTCAGCACACAGGTACTCCAGCCGTACTCCAGTAACTTGGGGAGCTACGGTAGAAAACCAAAACTTTTTCAAAGATCGTTTTAGGGGAAAAAACAACACTTTTTTGTGTTGGGATGAAAGACAGTGAATGCGCGAAGAGGATGGATTTTTTTTTTTTTTTAATAAACAGAAACATAGCCTGAAAGAAGTTTTAGTAACTGAAGTTTAGTTTTCAAACATAGTGAACATTTGCCAGACCCACCATAGCATCGGAGCAGGGCTGCTGTAAAGTAGTTTCTCTATGATTTTGCAGAGATTTGCAAACCTTTGCAAAGAAGAGTTATTATCCCATAACATTTCTTGTGGGCTTCTATGCACTTTTCTTATCAAGCTTTTCATTAAAGATGCAACAAAGCCAATGCAAATGATAGACCATTATATAATAACCACTGGCTTTATTGCTTGTGATAAAACATTTTCACTTGGTTACATTAACTTCACATTTCAGAATAAGGAGGCATGGAAAAAGTAGAGGGCTTCATAACTAAGTCATCAAGAAAACGTTTTTGTTTGAGTACAAAATACACAAAGCATTAAACACTGGATGCTATAGAGTAATTGGGGATTGTTTGATAAACTGATAATTTCTTTAAAATCGAAAGCAGCTGGGAAAGGAACTGCAAAACTGTGACAAGGTCCTGATTTAGCTAAGTGTAGTTGGAGCCTTCTTATTTTCTCTGGCCAGTGAGACATTTTCTTAAATTCAGAGAAAGTCTTTGGAGACTGCAGGAATATCAGAGGGAAAAAATACATGGCCAGTAGTGAGTTAGATGAAGCCAAAGAAGTGATGGTTTTATCTGAAAGAACGATAAACAATGCAAATCTGGGACCCTGCAAGGGTAACTTTATTTTTTCAATTCAGTGTTCAGTTACTGTCATCTTTTGACAGTAGTAGTGCTGCACTAGCTGTGACAGGCTAATACATAATGAAGCCAAGGCTGGAAGAAGTTAAAGATTTGGACAAAAAATGGGAAGACAGAGACAAACTTGCAGGCACAAATCCCCTTTCTCCAGCTCTAAAATAGAAGCAGCAAACGTCAAACTGCAAACAGCTCCTCTGAGTTTTACTCAGATTATATCTTTCAGATTAGGACACTGTGTCTATGGAGCAGAGACAGGCAGGCGTAAGATTGTCTCTGCGGGACAGAAGCAGAAAGGTGTTATTTTTGTGGAATACAGATGAGGCCACAGAAGTAGGGAAAATTATAAAATGCCATAAAACTAGTATCGCTGATGAATCTATGTTTTTAATGCCTAATGGAGTCAGGAGTTTTGATTTGTGCTTGTCTTTAGGAGGTATTTTGCATGATGTCTTTTTGAACATTTATTGTAGCGAATGATAAAAGATGTGCAATAAAAGAGATATATTCTGAATCTGACAACAATTCATTTCTCCAGAAAAAAAAAACAAACAAACCAACCAAACCAAAAAACCAACCTGTTTTCATCTTCGTAATATTATTCCCAGCTAAAGGCAAAGAAAGAACATGCTTCAGGTACCTGGACAATTGTGTGACCAGTAAAAATATGCAGATTACAGACAGGCATCTATTACCTTCTAAATTTAAGTGGTTACCACTCCTACCAAAGGAGTTGAAGCAGCTACATTCGCAGACTGCTGTGCAGATAAATAGCAAGGAGCCAAGAAGAGAACTTGGGAGTCAGTTTCTGATTATTACTAGCTAGTTAGATAATTACTAAACACTAGCTAGATAATTACTAGCTAGTACTAGCCTTCTTTTGTGCCTGTCAGAGGTTAATTTCACCCAATCCAAATATTTTCAAGGAAGATTCTAATGGGATTTATTATAAATAGTTCTAATAAATAGGGATTAGAGTTTACTAATCCATTTTTTAAAGAACTTTAGAGGAGAGCATTAGGCAGATTCAGGTAATTATTTTACTCTGTCCATCCTCCTGAAATTACAGCTGTCCATGACCATAAATTAAAAGAGGAGAAAAAGAGTTAGTTAAATTTATTAAGTGGATAACCTCTTTCTCATAATGATAAATGCAAATTATTATTTAATTGACAGTCACCTGAGGACAATATACTTACTACAGATATCATGGAAGCATACCAAAAAATTTAGCACAAACTCAAGGCATTTGATTTAGCGTCTAAGGAAAGATGATTGAATACCTGCAAAGCTGACACTGAGAGCTATAGATTTATCTGAGAGATTTGGAACTTTTTGATCAAATGAAGATTCAAAGCCCCCCCAACTCTGCTGTATTTATGGAATTACTATACAAAAGGATTTACTGCTTTGGAGTTGGAGATCAATAACATTTTGTGAAAAGCAGAAGTTAGAAACATCTTGAACTAAGACAAACGTTCAATACAGAGTTCATCATTGCAGACTTTAAACTGTCCAGTGTGAAAAAGAAGGACTGACGTTTGACCTTCACCAGTTCCTCTGTGGGGGGGTGGGGGTGGGGAAGGTTTATTTACAGAAAAAAAAAAAAAAGGGAGGAAAAAAGGCCCAAGATTGAA
>NW_010431035.1:0-4974 GCF_000710305.1 Buceros rhinoceros silvestris | reverse complement strand
ATTTCAAAAAAAAAAAAAAAAAAAGGATGAAAAAAGGCCCTAGAATTGAAGTGAGATCTTAGGCACACCAGTTAAAGGCGATTGATGGGTATTTCTGAGCAGCCCTTGGCAAGGCAACACAAGGCCTGATGCTCCTTTCTAAATAGCTTGTTAATGATCAACTGCATTAACCTTCCTCCAGACGCCGTGATCTTTTGTCAGACAGCAAATATATGTTGCATGGGTTAGGTACTAGCTAAATTACTAGTCTGTGTATAGGTTGAGCTGGTGACCTTTTCCTGTTCTTATGGGAAGAGATCTTAGCCTGACTTGTCCTCCCTCACGCGAGTTTTATGTATTAATTTCAGCGAGGCCAGGATTTCACCCACAGTCTTTGGTGAAACTTATGCAAGCCTAACTGGGTATCATCAAGCGGTACCTCAGACTTAAGTGATCTTCTTTATTAGTGAAGAGCTTCCACATCTGAAAGCAAATTAAAAAACTAAAATTCAAAGAAAATCTTTGGGGTGTGACAATTCAGCCTCAGCTGTATCGGGGTGGCGGGAAGTCGTACTCAGGGAACCTCTGGGAGCTGTTCCTTGGTGTTTCCCAAATCCCATCTCTCTCTCTCAAGGAGTGGGTTTATTACTGAGCACAGAGCAATATTCTGGAGTCATGGTTCACCAGCATTTCTTCCTTCATTCTCTTTTTGTGGGAAGAAAAAGCACAATGTGTTACTGGCACAACCCTGGTGAGGGCACGGGTAGGCAAATCTCCCAGTTTTGCAGATTACAGAGCTTCCTGGCCTTGCTGTGGACACTGTAACGTCACCGTGTGGGATGTTTCCTTAACCTGGAGCATAAAGTGACTGTGGAGGAGAGGCAGGCTAGCTTGTGATTCTGGCAGCAGGGACTCTGGCGACAGGAGGTCAGTCTGGCATCCCTTGCCCAACGTGATGGACAAACCACACAGTATTCGAGTTAACAAAGGGAAAAGGGCAGGAAAACATTAAAGTTAGCTATTAATGATGCACTTATGTGTCTTTGAAAGCTTCTCCTTTAACATGTCTTTGACTTTTCTCTCCATGACATAAGGCTCACATCAGTTATTTTGCTTTCTTGTCTTATTTTAAACTATTAGCATTTGGAGGTAGGGCTGTAACCCCTAATGAGAACAAACTCGAGGAGAGTTTTCAGAAGACCTAAATCAGGAATCTCAGGCTAACTGGGCTTCAATGAGATTTAAGAGATTCAAAAAAGCAATTTAGCACTTTGGGAAAATTCTGCGTACAGTGCCTGAGCCACTGAATTCTCATTCTTATAAAAAATTCAAAGTACAGTATAACAAAAAAATACCCAAAAAAGGAATTAGGCAAAATCTGAACGCATTAAAATAGCCGCTTGCCTAAAGTTAAAATTACTGGTTTTTCTCATTTATTCATTTGCTTCACTGCAGGAAAAAACCTCTAGCATAGTCTAAACTGTCCTGCCATACAGAATACTTAGTCTCAGAAAGTAAACTCTTTCTTTGACAGATATGTATTATTTACATTGTTTTCATATGCCTTTAGAGCAGAAATAAAGCAGCTACATGAATAGGAAGTTACCTTTCTCCTTTTACCAACAAAAACCTTTCCTCTAAAATCATCACTAAATCGTGGGAGAAGCTGGAAAATTGTCACAAAATGAAAGAAAAGATGATTAAACACTGAATAAATTCAGAATTTTGGGTGGTTTGTTGGTGAGTCCACTGTTGGTGGGATGCCCCTCCACCACAGAGAAGGTCGCTGCTTTTCTCAGAAGGATGTGAGAGCAGGCCTGGAGAGAAAGGAGAAAACAGAATGCAGTGGAGGGCATGAGCAGAGAAGATGAAGTAAAAACACTGGTAACTTATGGCACAAAAATGTTCTAGTAACACCAGAGTATATTGCTTCCTTTTACTAATATTTTTTTTTCCTGAAAATAACACAGATGAGATATTTGCAAGTAGTCAGAAGTGCAAAGGTTAATGAAGCGTCTCATTAATCTTTCATAATCGTAGCATGCCCTTGTGACCTTCAGATCCATAGGATAACAACAGTATTCGGGTTATAATTCAGAGGAGCCTAAAATAAGGTCAAAATCCTGTCAGTAAAACCCCAGCATGCCTCAGAATGCTGGGTGTGGAGCACCACGCCATGAATGCCTAGAAGGGTAGTTGGCTTTTAGGAATATGCTACACCAGCTGTTCGGCTGCGTGGATTAACTCTGAGAAGGCAAGTGGTGTATCTCTTCCCCTTCTGCTTTATTCGCCGTTGTGTTTCTGATCCAGCATCAGCTGAACGCTTGTTTGGTAGCACTGCAAAGCAGAGAAGGGGAGGACAAGTGGGAGAGTAGCTGGGGTGGGCTGTCACGCAAGTTTCTGAACCAGCGTCAGGTTGTGTCACTTAAAGTGCATCCTTCGGGACAGAATGGGAGTAACTGCAGACCACTAAAAAGAAATAGAGAGAACCAGGTGGCTCTCAGAATGGGGAAAACAGTCGGTCGCGAAGCTGGGGGCAGAACTCACTGAGAAGGCAGTGCAGCCTCTTTTCTTCTCTCGTTAAGAAATGCCAGCCTGCAGAGGCACGCGCCTGCCAGGCCCACTGGCTCCTGCCCGGTCTTGTGACAACTAACGGGAAGACGTACAGGCCAGCCAGGTGCTCTGGCGAAGGAGAACTATAGCAGTGGAGTTTGACTTGTTGATGGTCACAGTTATGCTGTCTAAGTGATATTCTGTCTGGTTTTCCTTCTTGGTTTTTTGCCTTTAATCTGTCTCCCTACTGGAACAAGATGGTTCATCCAAACCTCTTCAGCTGTCTGATAGGTGATACAGATCCTGCTATCCTTCTTGAAAGATTAATTCAATCTACAATCTTATCATTCTACCCGCAGGCTTACCTGTGTTTTCACTTTGAAGGGTGTAAAATTGGTTTGCTGTTTCTGGCCAATAGAGCAGTACAAGCAAATAATAGCAAATCACTCCTTCTGTTTATTTGTATCACACTGTTGGCTAGGGATTATGACATCCGTTGTTAGGTGCCATCCAAACGTAGTGTGAGAAATAGCACCTCTCCCTGTGGTTCATCAAAAAATGTGTGATCAGAGAAGGAGGATTTCATAGAGAAAGCCTGAAGCATGGAGAACCTCAGGGGATGTTTACAAATACAGAGCAGCACTGCAGAGAGGTACTGAAGCTTGAAAGGTATCCTGCTTCTCAGTTAGGGGTTAAGTAGCCTAAATAGAGCACTGTGTGAATAACACCCCACTTGTTAGCACCTAACTAGCTCGGGAATGTTCCCACAACATTGCAAGATCTCTGGTAGGCATAGCTAAGGCCAGTTTCAAAAGGTCATGAAGAAATTTCATAGCGTACCTGGGACTTGAATATAAGTCTCAGGTCTCTGAGCTTTTCTTAGAGTCATCTTCTCCAGCTCTTTCCTCCCTCCCTCACCAAACTCACATTTAGAACGCAGTGAATAACAACAATTTATATCTAGCAGATCCCAGACCCTCCCTCAGAGACACCTGTGGTGTGAGAGAGTTCTAGGTCCATGCCTAGATGAAGACAAAGCAGCCAAGGTTGACTAACAGTATGTAAACTGTGACTCCTAATATCATGCAAGAGGCTCAGAAAATGCAACATGAATATTAAGACCTGATTCGCATACAAAAAACATCAGAAAGCAAAGCTTGATCTTAGGCTAAAAATAAAACTGCATTAATTAATATTTGAAATTTATAAGACTTCAGATAATAAGGTGATTGCCCTTATCATTAAATACAGAAGAGAGAAAAACAAGACCTCCTGGCTAGATATAGAATTACTTGTCTGTACATATACCTGTAACATTTCATTTCTTTGCGTAGTAAAAACTTTGTTATGGAGAATGTGGGTTTTTTACTTAGAGGTGCAAATGGGGCTTGCAAGCTGTGAGATCAGATCACTGGTCAGTATCCCAATAGAACTTACAACAGCAGCTTCCCCCTCAATCCAACAGATCCATGTTCCAGCATAGGACCTTTTTAAATGGTGGGGCCCAGAACAGCACACAGTACTCAAGGTGAGGCTGCACCATCACTAAATACAGTGGGAAAATCACCTCTTTTGACAGGCTGGTCATGCTGTGTTTGACACAGTGCAGGATGTGGTTTGCTCTCTCGGCTGCCAGGACACACACTGCTGACTCTTGTTGAGCCTATGGTCAACCAGCACCCCCAGACTCCTTTCCGCAGGGCTGCTCTCCAGCCACTCCTCTCCTAATTCATACTGGTACCTGGTGTCAGTCGGTTCCAGGTGCAGAATCTGGCACTCAGACTCGTTCAGTTTCATGCTGCTGGTTATTGCTCAGTGCTCCAGTCTATCCAGATCTCTCTGCAAGGCCTGTTGTCCCTCAAGAGAGTCAACAGCAGCTTCCAGTTTAGTATCATTGGCAAACTTACTCAGGGCGCATTCAACTCCCGCCTCCAGATCATAGATAAAAAGATGAAACAGAACTGGCTGTAGAACTGAGCTCTGTGGAACACCTTTGGTGACTGGTCACCAGCCAGATGTAGACCCTTTCACTACAACCCCTTGAGCCCTGCCATTCAGCCAGTTCTTCACCAAATGGACCTACGATGTGCTCATCTCACAGCTGGACGACTTGTCCATAAGGACACTGTGAAGGACAGTAAATCACCTTTCAATCAAATGTGGTCCTTACTTACAGATATATGCAGAAATTATTGCTTGTTCCCCTCTGTGTTGTGCTTGCTCATGTCATAGGCTTCTCTCCATATTTATTACTTCTCACCTACAGTCTGAAAACAGTTGGCTATAGTACAACTAATTAACCGCTGGGACCTCAAGATCCTCTAAATAATAACAGCCATAGAAAGGTTAATAATGATAACAGTAATGTTTTGTTGGCGGAAAAAGTATCTTCATCATTTCCAATCAAGTTTGTTATATTTTCTTGGAGACTTCAGCGTAACA
>NW_010431034.1:42441-43349 GCF_000710305.1 Buceros rhinoceros silvestris | reverse complement strand
GCTTAATAGAAAGAAAAAAGTCATTTTTCTTAAATTGGTTAAAAGCATCATTTGTTGAAAGTGAATTACAGAGAGCAATTCTAATTTTAAAATCATATAAAAGAAAAAACAATGTACATTTAAAAAATCATGCTTGTCAAACATTCATTTTGTTAATGTACTATTCAAGCCTTCCACGTTAATGGCTTATTTAATGTAGTTTTCAAAGAATTTATCATATAAAGAAAACAATTTAAGTACATCACACTATATTAAAACTAATTCTCATTTGAAAAAATACTGGTAACGAAATAAGTTCCTAAGCAAAATTGCTTTCAGAAGTAATATGGGTTCTTGATCAATTAAAGAACTGGTTAATCGAACACGAATATTCTTAGTATAAAATTACTGCAGTCTCTTTAAATCCAAGCACAGAAAGCAAGACATGTAATTTTCCATTTTCCCCCCATATATTACTTTTCTTTATATGAAAACAGAGAACCACAAGAACAAGAAACACATATCATGTCTTTGTTAAGGATCTTCCTCTTTCTTCCAGCTCTGCTCCTTTACAACTGATTCAAATGGATTTGCAAAGGTTGATTATCATCATCCGCATGTGAAATGCATTTTTACTGGAGGAGCCTGCAGGACAGATAAAAAGACAAAGGGCAGGACAACTAATAGAAACATACCCCTAATATGAAAAACTATTTCCAGAATTGTTTTTCCCCCGATAACCCAGATGAGCACACAACTGCTGATGAGACGACATTGTTTGCTGAGTTTGTAAGGTTCAGGCTGAGTACCACCACATTTTCTCAGAAGTTCCCAAAGCGCATAACAGATATTTTTGGTATAGTATATACGGTGTTTCTACCCACAAAGCACAATGCAAGGTGCATCACAGATTACATAAATCTTTCCCT
>NW_010431034.1:37618-42329 GCF_000710305.1 Buceros rhinoceros silvestris | reverse complement strand
AAAAGAACAAATAAAAAGCCTGACCAAAGAAACCATGCATATTTTTACTTCAGTGTTTGCAAAAGATAACTAATAGTAGCAAATGTGGTTTCTTTAACATTCATTTTATCCATGTTATTCTTTACTCTTCCATTTAGCTTTTTTTTTTTCAACATGGTTCACGCAAGTAAACTGAAGTAAGAAGAAAACCTTGGTTGACTGACAATATATAAATGGATAACACTGAAGCCATCTGAATTCAGCTCAACAACATGTGCTGTACTAGACCTGAGAACATCTTACCTCTTCCTCCACTATGAAAACTGAAAGTCTGCTTTCTCATCTAGGCAAAAGTTCAAGCGTGTATAATAAGGACTTACTCCTAAAATTTAGCAGCGGTGGTCAGTGAAATTATCATGCTAGACTAAGACGCCAGATAGGATTCATTTCTGCAATTTAAGTCTCAAATTCATTTAATTTCTGTGGCAATGTAGTCATCCATTCTACAACCTTCCAAAGCAGAACTTTCAAATTCAGTTTCGAGTAGGGATAAAGATGTCTGGAACACTGCTAATAAACTTCTGTTTGTGTCCATGTATGCATCTTGTTTTGTTAATAGATGTCTCCCGATGGAAAACCTCCCTCTTCTTCCTTTGTCTCTTCCAAATACCAGGTTTTAATTCTCAGTTGTTTCCACCTCGCTAGAAACCGTATTCTTTACTCCGATATGAGAGCCCCTTTGCTCCTATTCTTAGAGAATGATCACCAGGAACAAGAACAGGAACAAAAATTCGGGCTCCGGAGAACCAGTTTTAAGTCTCCTCTCTATGGAGGGCCTTTTCTATTGCTCGGTCAGGTTCTTCTTTTGCGTTCGTGCACTGACACAGCTGCACCAATGCCCAGCTCACACCACGTAATGGATGCTGTGCACAACATGCGCAGCACTATTCCTACAACATTACAGGAGGACAGGATTTGCAATGAAGCATCAGTGTTGCTTCCTATCTCCTTAAGTTTTTGCCTTTATAAGGCTTTTGCTTTGGAAACACAAATCATTTCAAGTAGATTAAGTGTTTGACAAAGGCTATTTGTTTGCAGAGGTTCTGTTGGGTTTTTTTTGTGTGGTATTAGGAGTTTATCTTTGCATAATATGGTTTCAGCAGAAAATGTACAGAACTGTGGCTGATGCATTTTTCCATTTCTGGGAACGAGGAAATACTTTTCCTATATGCAGAGCAAGATAATACGAGCTGTTTACATAGTCAAAAAGGGCCAATATCCAAGAGCTGGATACCAGATCCAACTTTAAAATATTACCTCTCTGTTCAAGGATAGTTAAACAGTAATAAATTATCAAAATAAGTTCACCAGCACAGATACATTTAAAAAAAAAAAGAAAAAAAGGACTTTTTGCTAGTATCAACCCCAAATACTCTTTAAAGGTGCTTGCCTCAGGCTTTTATTAAGTACATAACAATGACCACTGAGACATCCAATCTTCTCTACTTTGGAAGGGACTACAACTTAAAATTGGAAAAAGACTGAAATATAACACTAAAGGCACTTAAAAATACATTACTTCAACATCTTAGGGCACGGTGAATCGAACAGTTGCCTTTTTGTTCCTTTTTTTTTTCATTTTTGAATAATTACGTGAACAGAGACAAACAAAACCTTTTTTCAGAACAGCAATCTATTGTTCACTTCAGAGGAGAATTCCCATCTCAGCACTCATTTCTTTATGAGTACAGGACTCCACCAAGTAACATTCTCACAGCACTGGAGACCACAGTATAAATCCAGGGTCACAATTAAAGTGTCCCACAGCTCCATCACAACAGCTAAAAATGCTTATGCGACCCAGCAGAGTACAGCATTGGTATGTGTGTATGTGACTGAGGCAAAGAAATATACTGCATAATACATGTCTCTCTCTGGTGCTCATTTCAGGAGCAAAAACACACAGGCAAAAAGGAGCAAGTACGTCATTTTGGCCAAAATTAAGCATGACTTCCACCACCATGAGAACAAGAACAGAAAACAATAAACTGCTTCTAAAATTGCACTGCTTTTTTATAGGAAAAGAATTAGGATCCCATTAAGGTCCTTCTCTACCTTATATTATTAATGTTATTATTATTTGTTTGTGGTTTTTTAAAGCATCTCAGAGTGCTGATTTCATTAGGTAAGCAAGTTTGTCTTGCTGTAAGGTAGACCAGTTATGTGTAGTAGAATTTGGTCTTTGCAACGCAGAGAACAGCCTAAAACTTCTGCTGAGGGTTTCAGTCTTTGTAGTTCTTCAGTTCCCTGTCTACGACACCACCTCTGTGCCGTTAGAGCACAGCAAAAGCGATGCATCCATGATTGCTATGAAAAGAGTAAAGAACTGTCATTGTGGCAATACTGATCTACAGACTTTCAGAGATACTGTACTGATTCATGCGCTCCACCATTTGTCAGGCTTTCCCCCCTCAGTTCTCTTTCTATTACGTAAATTATTTCGCTAAGTGTTGAGTCTTTCAGGTATGAACATATACACTCTTTTACAGAAGCCAAGACTCATGGATAAAATAATTTTAAATCTAACCAGTCATCTTTCTATATAAGGGATAGTTTCACTATGTGGTAATCAATAAAATGTTGACGACTTCGAAGAGGAAATAATCAAGCTCAAGAAAGCCAAAACATGGCAAATAAGTTGTGTATGAAAAAATATTCCCTATGTAAAGAAAATGAGTGTGCTTGTTTGCCTTTGCAATCCTGAATACTCTTTGTTAAACAGTATCTATAAGGATTATTTCAGTAATAAATAAATACCCAGCATCTAACACTCAAGCAGTTTGTTCCAACCACAGTGAAAAAGACTTTCAGACCAGTGGTATCTGGAGAGTTACATTTTAAAATCCTAACAATTCTTCAATGACAAACAGATTTAAAATTAAACTACCCCACAATCCAGAAGCAAGTTTCCAGAGAGTGGAAAAAGGGACAGAGTCATCATCACTTTTCTCAGGACATTCAAAAAGAGCTAGGAACACATGGAAGCAAGCAACTGCTGGATTTTTTTTTTTCCTTTTATGGAAGCCTAAAATGTTTTCCAGTGGACAGGTACCTCTCCACCTAACAAACTTAAGCCTCCTGATAGTGGAAATACACTTCTTAATACATCTCCAGCAGACTTCCAAGATAGACAAACAACAGACAAGACAACATAGTCATTAAATACCTATCTTCCTTACAAGTGAGATCTAGAACTGACACCAGACAGCTGGCTGCAGAGACAAGGAAGTCATGGTTGCTCAATGCATTTCAAATTCTATTATATTTGTTGTTTTACTCTGCCATAAGATATTTTAGGAAAAAAAAAATCTGCTATGCCAGAAAAACAATCAGAGATTGAGAGATTTCACTTATTAGATAACAAGTCTGGAGGGCAGTCATCCTTTTATTTGCTTCATTTTGGAGATCTGTCTTTCCTCACTGGTGCCTACTTGCACCCAGTGGGGGCAATGAAACTCCGAACACATTATTTCTTAAAAGGCTGCTGTTAAATTCGGAAAAACATCTATTATTTGGGGGAAAGAAAAAATCATTCTTGCTTGCAGTGAAGTCTTGCAGACAGCTGCCAGATGGGACAATTCCCCAGACTGATCTGCCTTGTGATTCTGTTTTGGATGCCCAGCTTTCCTAAATAATTTTAATTGTCTGACATAAAATATCTGGCAATAAGTCATACATATTTTTTCTGTAGCTTGCTGTAAAAATTCTGCTAGTTCTCACTGGAATAAGAGTTGTCATCACTTGCACATTTGTAACAACCCTCTCCTTTCTGTCAACTGCTCCTTGATCTTTGTTTTAAAAACACTATTCAAACATACAAAGTGAGTAAGGGTTACCAGGTCAAGAAAATACAGCTACAAAAGTACTACCAACATATGGCCTCTCTCATAACCAGAGTATGGCTAACTTGCTACACTTCTTTTTCCCCTCCACCAAAAAAAAGCCCTTACATTCATTCCATCAATGCTGGTGTTCCTTTTTAAGTCAACACAGTAATACTAGGAACAACTTTTCCCTTCTAAAGACCTGCAGGAGAAAGAACATAGCACGTGCTGTTGGTGGCTACATCATCCAGGAAGCCTAGAGACAGGATAATTAGCGATAAAGACTCGATCTACTCCATTATCTTCTCTTACTAGTCCTCCAAATTCTTTGTTTGTCCAAATCTAAGAATAAGAAGAATAAAGACAAACCAAAGGAAGATAAGCAACAAACCAGGAGGACCCTGGCAAGAGAAATTAATATTGGAAGATTAAAGAACAGAACACACTATCTATCTTGGCTCTGCAACAAATGAGGGAGTCATGATAATTATCTGCAAAGTATTTGAAGGACACAGAATAGGGAGGAAGAGAAATTCGGTAAGGCTGCATAATCCATGAGGGCACCATGACAGCATCAGCCTGTGTAGATAAGGACAATGGAAGCAGAGTATCAGAAGTCTTGAGTAAGAACTACTTTCCACACAGTCTCAGTTAAAGTACTAACACTTCCCCTGACTCTCTTAACATCCAAAACCCTGGCACCAGTCTCTGGAGACAAATGGCCTTTTGGGGGGAACAGTTCTTAACAGGCTACGTGACAGCAGCCAGTCTGTGTTATTCCCCTGCAGAATTTGTTTTCTTCTTTCAATTTTGGTGTTTTCTCACATGGGCTTTATGGTACAGCAGGA
>NW_010431034.1:7976-37544 GCF_000710305.1 Buceros rhinoceros silvestris | reverse complement strand
CAGGAATTATAAAACAGAGATTTGGAAAGCATTACCACTGGCCAGACAAATAAGAGGTGATGTATTTATTTTTTAAATAAAAACCACAAACAGGAATAGCAAAATAAGAAAGCCCTTAGAGGATCCTTCTCAAACATGAAAAAAAAACCCCAAACTTCTGAAAAAACAAAACCAGCCACCAAACCCACAAAACAACAACAACAAAAACCTCCCACCTACTTCCCCAGAAGAATCTGGAGGCAATACTCTGATATGCTCCAGGGAGGAACACCTTACCAAAGACAATGGGGTGAGAGAAAAGGTGTTGAGAAAGATTTACTCAGTCTTAGCCCATATTTTTTTCAGTTACATCAACACCTGAAAAGCATCCATAAAACTATTTTACGAACCACTTTCCAGGGACACCACTGAACAAGGCAGAGGCAGAACAGCTGCTGACCCTGCCTGTTCATGCACATGTCAAACCAGCATAAGGTAGAGCAGATGACAGAAAGGTTTAAATCCCAGCAGTTCATGTTCTTCTGTGTAGGAATTTCCTCACGTCAGCTTTCTAACTGTCATCAATTTAGAAAAAACTATCATGGGAAAAGAAAAAGACAATGTTTTTGGCTACGTCTCACTCATGAAAGCCTGTATCCAACTCCACAAGATCAAGGAAAAGATATCTACTAAGGTTTCAGGGTAGCAACACTGACACTCCAGGAGAGCAAATCTACGTCCAATCTTTGAAACAGTCTGCAGTTCTCAGATTTGCTAAACTAGAGAGGGAGATGCAAAAATAAATCTATCAAAATTATCTGGCAGTAAGAAAAGTTACCTAATTGTTCAGGGGAAAAAACTCAACCCCATCAATTAAGCAAATGCATCACTAGATACCTACTTCATAGGGATGAAGGAAACGCTTATTTACACAAAAAAGGAAGGACGAAGAATTGCACTGTATCGGCCTTTCTAGAAAGATGTTTTCCTGAGCAAAGTCATGCACAGATTATAAACTGTGAACCAAATGTAAAAAGCCGATACACCTATGAGAGCGTTCAGTAAAATTATTTTTGGAGGGTGATGGGTTGGTCTGCCTAAGTACCAGTAGAAAGCAGTTTCTTTTAAAGCGTACCACCTATCTCGTAACACTACGGCTGCACCAGAACCACTGGCCAAACCTGCCAGAACTAGAGCTGCAAAAATAAAGGCTTAGCTGAATCCACACAATTTTCAGTACTGAAGAAGATAAAGAAAAATGCACTTTAAACTGTGGTTCCAGACTGAAAAGGCAAGGCTAGCAATTAGAGGGAACATAATTAAACTTGTACAGTAAGCGTATTTGATGTAGATCTCACTGACGAACAATGTACTGGGAAGTACAAAGCCAGTTTTACAGACACGCTTTCCAGAACTCACCCATTTTAGGGTGAGAACAGAATAAGCATCCTTTGTTGACTTTGATAGTTCGCTGTCTGAACCCCGTACATACCACGGCTTTCAACTTGTAGAATGAATCCCATCCTATGAAATGTTACTATGCTTGTGAGAGCCTCCAATTTTAGATAAAAGGCCATTACCACAATAGCTTTTAGAAGGTTTCCCTCCACCTTCACAGGTTGTATTTAAAAAAATCCCAACCCTTAGGTATGGTACATAACCTCCTAATTGGTAATAGCTTGTTCAAACATCCTGAAGAGTTTTCTGGCAACGCTGACTTTTGATGTTTGTTACTTACAACAATTATCTTTTAGAAGGAGAAAAGCATCATGCCTTTCCTCTAAATGTGATGGTTATCTGTTGATAGCTGTAAATATAAATAAGGGTTCCAAACAAAGTCAGATTTAGATGTTTTTTCAAAACAAAAGAAAAAATATTTCTATAGTTGATTTTAACAACATAACATAATCATTTTTGCCTACCTTCTATGGCAGGATGCTGTCCCAAAGGGCCCTGCCATCAGCCTGTCCAGACTCTCCGTTCCATCTGACTTTTCCCCGTAACTTAGGCACGCCACACCTCACAAAATTTACATTTCGTTTCTTGGAGTCTAATTGTCATTATTCACTACAGCACCCCTTGGCTCGGCACTTCAGACAGCAATTAGATTTTACCCTGTTTGAGGGATGGCACTCAGACTACCATGTGATCTCTCCTTAATTTGACTGCTGCTCCTGTTAATACTGTTCTTAAGCAAAACAGAGTATTTTAGCTTTCTTGCTATTACTCAAGTAATGTTTATTTGCAGTCTCCAAAACAAATGCAAAACTAAGAGAAAGAAACGCACCCAAGTTATCTGATCCCCAAATCTTGATCAGGCTGTCAAGCAAGATGCTTACTTACAGCTTGTCCATTTACACAGGGCCAGGATCCCACCCCATTCTTTTACAAACCCCCCTACTCCCAAAAAACATACCTCTGGCAGAGGCTGTCAGGTAGAAGAGTCTTAAATGGGCCAACTGCACGGAGCAAATTTCATCCACAAACCCCATTTACTGCTACTCAGCATTTGTATATTTTCTGCATGAATCTTCTACTATATAATTTATGCAGACAGTTCAAAAGCACACAGAAGTCATTAGATTAAGCTGAACTTTTAATCTGCTCAGAATTATGTTATGGAACTCTGAGCAGCATCGGAAATGAGATTATCTGATTCACAATGAAAAAGGGAAGAAAGCAAGGGGGATCTTCCATCAAACAGATCCTTGCTATCCTGAGCTAATATTACATATTTCAAGTTTGCCCTCTGAGAAAGAAATTTTTTAAAACACAGGAGTTCTAATAGCACATAGCACACCATTTTGGATTACTAATCCACTTCCTTAAAACGATCAAAATCTTAAAATTTTGTGGAGAGCAAGAAGCTTTAACCTATGTCCAAATAAGCTGACGTAGATGTTGGGAGAAAGCATAGTTTGGTGTCAAAATGGCCATCACAGAATACATGTAAGCTTTATTTAAAAAACAGTTTTATAAATACAGTCCATGAAAGGACAAGCTTCTATCTTTTCTCAAGTTAATATACTTGTGAAACATAATTTATAAGAGAATCCCAACAACAACGCTTATTTTTGGTCATTTTATGGTTTAAAAGTGAGTATAAAAAACTTAGTTTTAAGAAAGTTATCTTTTACTGTATTAGAAATCACGTTTGTAAATTTCTAGTTCTTGTAGATGTATAAAAATGTGCCACAGACCATTATGTATGTATGTTCATTTCTGTTCCCAAAACCGCACACAACCTACAACTTGCTTCTTTAACCCATTTCCACAAAGCAAAACAAAATGCTTCATGCTGAGGCAACTCTTTCTTGGAAAGGATGAGCAAAAACTTTCTTCTTCGTTTTGGTGAGCCAGCTTGCAAACCAGAAAGGAGATGAAGACAAGCCATCAACATCATCTGTAGTTCACTCACTGCTGTCTGCCAAAAGAAAATCTTCCCCTGTTGCGTCTTAAAAGGGTTTTTTTTTTTTTTTCCCTTTAGCATCGTTTCTGTAGCTACTGATAAAACCTATCTTGAAAGAACTCCTTGTTTCCAATATAGATATTATTCTTCCATGAATTAAACCAAATTATCCAGATTGTTTTTAATTGAATCTGTTTAAAAATCTGCTAGCGCTGTTTTGGTCAACAAACAAAACAATAACTCACAAGTGGTGGGGAGGAGTTCGGGGTGGGGGGGGTTGGAGAATGAAAAATACAGGGAGAGAGGGCTTGCAAGCCAGTTAATTAAATAAAAAAAGAAAAAAAATCTAGATGCTCAGTGAGCATGACAAATGGTGAAGAGATAAACAGACTCATTTTCTAACACTTTAGTCTTGGATTTTGACCAAGAGGTCCTTTCCTGGCAAGGAAATAAAGCCCTGAAAGCTACCAACTGCTCAAAACATCTGTAAGTATCAACTTCTTCTGGACATTTATTCATTCTTAACGTATGCCCTCATTAACTTTTTCCTCTAATTGCAGTCTAAGTCAGTGGATTTTTTTTTCCTCCCACCATGTGGCTGCTGCCTGACTCTTTCCAGCCCATTAGGGGACTTGACCTCAGCAGCAAAGCCAAACCCAGAGCTACTGAAGATTGTGTTCGCTCTGCACAGAAAAGTAGTTGGACTTCTGCACTTCATTTGTACTCTGAAAAGGTACAGAGTTTATCTAAAACTTTCCCAAACTTACAGTATTCTGGTCATCTCAAACACCTTTGTAATAAAATGAACCAGTAACACTTCCCTCCTTCAGCAAATCACTAACTTAAAATACAGACTAACTTCAAGGTCTCGTTAACCTTATTATTACAAAGAAAGTTAAAATTGGGAGTGAACGTCCCTCCCTGTTTTTAAGCTGACACCACCTCTTCCCACCCTGTAATCTGGCTTGGAGAAAGAACACAGCCCTTCGAGTACTGCATCTTGTGGAAAGGCTTCCTAAAAGCAAAACCTCAAACATTTAACTTGACAGATTATGGGGTTTATGAGAAACTAACTTAACTTTGGTCTCACACCACATCCCAAGAGAGCAGGAGACAACTGCAGCATAGCTTCTCATCACTCCTCCAGAGCCGTTTAAGTCTCTGGTGCGTAAGTCCTGCACTTCTGGTCTTTCATTACACTCTCAAGATTGCATGCCGTCTCCTGTTAAGAATAATTCCACTACTCAACATCATTTACACACAGCTCTTGAGAAAGTGGACTAGGGATTGATTTTTGTTCTGTGAACCTCAGGAGATGATGAGGTCTTAGCACACAAACCTCACGTGGGCCTGATGTCCCATCTCCCAACATCACACACTTCAGCAGGCTGTCCACAAGAGCTGAGAAGGCTGTACAAGAAATGAAAGGTAGATTTGCAGTGGGATCTAGTTAGAACCTATAGCACTAAAACACCTTTCACCTACAAGTGGTTTTGGCAGACACTAGCATGGATGGTAGCTTTCAGTTTCCCACCTTCTGGATGTGCCACAACTTAAGCATATGCACAAGGAGGTTATCAACTGCTAAGTGACAACAGTAACCTGTTCCACTCCTACAATGCTGAAGCAAAGGTGCATCTGACTCTTGAGGTACACACTCAAAGGACGAGGCCTTTATGGTTTGGCAGGTTGGGGATACGGAGGAATAGGACAGCAGGAACCGCGGTAAGAACAATGCTGGCGTCTGCACTTAGGAGCGATGGGTGAAAATGCGCAGAAAGGGAGGGCTGGGACCTGCTTTCGGGGAGGTAGGAAAATAGAGTACTGGGGAGACAGACTGGGGAGTCGTTCAACTAACTCCAGAGCCTCTTCTTGCATGGCACAAACTTAAATCTAAAAGGTCAGTTTAGCATGCAACTACTCTGAAAACAAATGAAGAGTGGAGCAAGACAACTTCATCAGGGGAGTTGGGGGATATTTTTGTAACACTGTCATTAGTTCTTACATACAGAAAACCCTAGAGAATGTCTTTCAAGGTTTGCCATGAAGCAAAAACAGCTTTTTGAAGATAATTTAGCTAACTAGTAAGAAGGATGAAGTGAACTTTACGTGGCATTGCAACTGCCCTGTCCTTTCAGAAGATTATAGACATCACAAAGTACGCAATGGTTAGACCATGGATAGCAGTAATGATAGTCTGGGCTACACGGGGCTTTTCATTTTCTGCAAACGAAAAAAGCATCTCCACAAACATCCTTCCTAACAAAATTTTGCTGAAAAAATATGAAAGAGCTATAAAACCCTGACATCTTCCTCCCAATTTTTCTTCTTGACCACAACCCTCTCTTCAGACTTCACTTGACAAATAAGAATGGCAACTCAAGCCTCTCTGCTCTCAGGGAGTGTAAAAGATGACGGAAGACCATTCTGATTAAAAGCACTGACTCATCCATTCTCTCATGTATTAATTCTATATCAAACCTCTGAATTACACTCACCAGAGGTTCATAGGTCTAACACGGGGAAACAGAAGGTTTTAGCCTTCTCTTAGGGCAGGGAATATCAAGGCAGTTTCTACAGAATTAGCATTGTTCAGCTGGTGTACGAACCAACTTGATAAAGCCCATCCCCTCTAAGTCACTATATTTCAGCAGTCACCTGGACCTTTAAAACAAGCAAAAAACCACTACACCCACAAAAACTTCAGTTGTCACCAGCTGCTAGAAAGCTCACCCAAAACATTCTTTGTGAATCCAATCCCGTTACTGGACCGGTCAAAAATTCTATTTTCTGTTCTTTCTACATTAAAAATAACTGCTGGTACCATACCTCAGCAGAGTGGTCTCTCCTTAAATATTTTCTTTTGGCATTTTAAAACCTGGATTAATTCAGTAGGCAAAGGGTACAGACAACTGGGTTGTACGTGAAGTTTAACCACCTAAGGACAAAGATCCTTCATATTACTGTCTGGTCACTTCAAATCAATAGATCTACATGATTTTACATAGACAGACGGAGAAATAAATGAGAATCACAAGACTTCTGCTCTCATTGTAATGATTTGCACACACAAACACCACCTTAAGCTTATGTCATTTTTTACGTCACCTTTCATGTTTTATTGTCATACGTCGTCAGACATTGCAGTGCCAGCAGAGAAACAAATGACTTCTCCACCCAAAATAGCAGCATTTGACCTCAATTTTTCCTCTTTCAGCTGTAAAAGGATGCCCACAGAAACATAAGACAAAAGCCAGCTACTAAAAGTATTATTAAAAATATTCAGCACTTAACTCTGCACTGTCTCCCTTGATGTCTTATTTTTTGCTTCACTTTTAACTGAGAATTCCACTTCTACAGTTCAAGTTTACTTAATGCGTGAAACAATAAAGACTACCAACCAATAATACATCTAGCATAAAGGACAGTCAATACCTGCATGCTGCAGTTTATGGAAAAACCCTGTCACCTGCAGATAACGTCTTAACTCACACCCACTACATGCTCCCAGGGCAGGCAATCCTCTTTATTTCATATCTCTGCTCTGGGACAGAGACAAAGTCACTGGATGAAATAAGCCACAGCCACTTTTTGCCAGAGGCCTGGAGACGACCAGAGGCACCTTCAGCATCTGACCTCAGTGCAGCTGTGGCAGGATGGCAGCTGGGCGTACAGCACGAGTGCCTGTATGCCCGGGTGCCATCTGATCTGACACCGAGGTGACAGCAAGGGATAAGGGCCATCAACTCACTGCCACGCCACTTACGTCATTTGCTTTAAATAGCCTTGGTACCAGCAGCGTTCAAAGAAGTTTGATGCACGTGCACCTTCTGGTCTCCCACTGAATTCACTCAGTACTGTTTTATTTGTCTTTACTTTCTGCATCTTAAAAAGAACTGTATTAAAAACCAGCCACTAACTGGTAGCAACGAAAATCTTCTTTCTCCACAGTGTAACACTAGATTAACAAAGGCTAGAAAACTAGTTGAGATGGGGTAAGGCGGGAAAAGTTCAACCATAATCCTCAAGCTTTCTCCATGCTAAAAATACTGACAGCAAAAGGGCAGAGGTTACTGAAATCTGTCTTCTATGAGAAGTTCAATGCTGAGCCCCTGTTGAAGAGAGGAAGGGAGGTCCACCATGTTTCTTACATCTTTTTCTTTACAAAGAACTATTCCAGAAACGTGAGGGTTTCTTACATTGTCTCTCACGCTGCAATTATTCTTTGAGAAGACTTCATTTTCCTCTCTAAAGGCTTTTTTACCTAAGACAGTCTCTGGAAGATTATTCCATAGCTAGACCCTTCTTAAATACATGTATTATCTTCTTTGAGACTTGCTTTTTATTCTTTTTTTAAACACATTTGTAAGAAACACATCTCAAGTCACCCAAGACTTTTTAGATTGACATTGAGCCTTCATTCCCAGCGCAAGGGTGGAGCACAGGTCTAATATCTAGGCAGATATTAGCCTTGCTTGGTACTGGTGGCACACTGTGCCGCAGTCAACCCAGCTGCCCACCACCCTCCCTCCCACAGCACACAAATGCCACCACTCCTGAGGGCTGCCCATGCCTTCGCCTCTAGTGTCACGCGGGTCAATGGGCAGAAAGACCTCTCCAGTACACACAGCTCAGTTCAGTGCTCTCCTTCGCCGGTGCACAGTACAAAGGTTTCTTTATCAGCCCACCAGACCCATAGTAAACTCAGATGGACCACTGCTGAAATAAATCTTGCTATGAGTTGAGTTAGCACAGTGCTGGTAAGAGAGAAAACCAGGACGGTACAGCAGCAGCGACAGGACACAAGCTACCTTGACCAATAACACACACAAAGCCAGCCAAGTGGTACAGCAAACGGACCATGACAAACTACAACATTTAAGGTGACAATGTTTTCTTTGAGTAAAGGTAAACAAATAGCTTCCAATTAGCCTTACACTTACTTTGAGCTAGATAACACACAGTAGTCTCCTGTATGCACAGTGATATACTTTCCACAGCAAAGGCTGCACCCTGGGAGATGAAAAACCAGACTAGGTGTAAAAAACTGGTATTACATACTGAGCTGTGGAATGGCACCCCAAAAAAATAAAAAGAGACAAAGGCTGCACAGAAGATTACATAAAATCAAGGTTTTTTTGGTTTGCCTTTTAAAAATCAAGGCCTTTAGTACACATTTACTGCATTATTGAAAAGTCCATCCTTGACATTTTTAATGGGAAGTTTTCAGGCATAACTGCTCTAAACTGTGCACACTGCTCTGCATTTTTTAAATCATCCTCAGCATTCTTTTAAAACATCCTCAGCACTGCTCCTCCAAGTTCTCCAAAGTTATGCTTACCATCTAAGTCAATTCCTTGCTACCTAAAGACACATTAATACTTGTGCTGGATTTGTCTGATGGGGAAAAATAAAATGAGTATTTTCATTAGTTTATCTTGTATTGTTATACAGTTATGAACGACATACATCTTGACAGTCAAATGAACTCTGAGAAGCAAAGGCAAGTGGTACTACCAGCACTGCGTACATGCTCTGCGAAAAAAAAAAAAAAAAGAGGCAGTTCTTGACCCTCCATTCTGTAGAGATGAAAGAAAACAGGAAACACTTCCAAAGGGGTAGGTGGCTGAACAAAGAAGAGACCTTTCTGGCAGGTGCCACATCCCAGCCAACCTTTGACAGCATGCACTCACCTCCAAATCACCTTCAACCCTTGGCATTTCTAATGACACACAACAGGATGTGGGCTCTTGTTCCCTACAGCAACAGCACCTGGGCAGCAAAGGGATTACCTAAGAGGTAGTGTGATGTTCCCCGTAGTTCCTACACTAGGATCAGCTGACAAGATGCTCTGCTCTTCAGCACTGTATAGCAAGATCCATCTTCAGTGTTAACCATGAGTTCCTACGAAGTTAAAATTCATTTTAAGCTTTGAATGCAACTTCTGTGCTGAGTGTAAGTGATGTAATATCACTATTTTTGTTGCTTCAAGAATGTAAAGGAGGAAAAAAATCAAAACAATGCATCTAACAAGAGCTGAGCCTACGTAACTTAATTCCCATAGAGGTACTGTGTTTATTTTCTGAGAAAAACAGACATCCCTTGTTTTCACATCTCTTTCAGTTTGACAGAAGTTATGAAAATATTACAAAACTAACGTTTAACTACCAGTCTTAACTTGTAATGGTAAGTACACAGGAAACTACAGATTCCCTATTTCTCTCACAAAGAATTTCCCAACTTGTGACTTGGAATAAAAGAAGAGCCTATGGCAAAGTCATTGAGACTTGTCTCTCAAGTTTCTTCCTTGCGCTTTCCTCCTCCCTCCTCCAGAACACTTGCAGAAAGACTGTGATGCACATTAACTATCATGAACTACTTCTTGATCTCTGCTTAACAGAGATGTAAGCATATCAAAGAATTCTAGAACACCTGAACATTACTAAGTTTCTAACACTCCTTGAAATCGCTCTTTTTCCAGTATTACAGCCTGCTTCTGAAGTTTTGGACCATGACAAGTATTCACCCATGCAAGGCAGGCAGTCATTGAATTCAGATGAGGAAATAATTCTGTACTACTTCTGTCTAAATACTGCAGATTTATTTTCATAGCGTCCACATAAATGCACAAAACATTTCAAGTGTAAAAGAAAAATAATGAAAAAGAAGTGTCTCTCTCACTACTTTGACTCACGACGAAAGCCTCCCCCCCTCCCCTCTTTTAAAGTCTGCTTAGGAAATTAAAATTATTGGCAAAGCCACACCGTATTGCACTGAAAAGGCCCCTCTGGCCACAGCTGTCAGCTTTTACTTTTAGAATCAGGATCTCCCCATGGGCACAGAGATAGCTTGTAGCTAATAGGCTCATTACAAGTCAAGGGCAAATAAAAAAAAAAAAAAATCCATGTAAGCCAGTATGAAACGCTAATGTAACTTTGGATGTTTAGATAATGCAGTTGCACATCAGTATTCCACTTAAAAAGAAAAAGTACTATCAAACATCCAGCTTCAAGTGAAAACCCATACTAGGAAACCATTTAAGTCATAAGAAAAAGCAAGTAACAGAACTTCTGACCGCTGATTCAGACTAAAATAAAATCAGGTATCGAAAATCTTTATCTGAAGAAACACACCTATGCCATCAGATACATGCTGCACTTCATCATACACAACAGCACTGTAATTAGTAATCGCTGGAGACATCCTTATTCCCATTCATCCCTGAACAGGAAACCAGCATCGGTGTCATTCCCTGTAACATTCACACAACATTGTGAACAACTTGCAAATCTTTTCCAGAAGGTATGAGCCATGGAGGATTCTACAAAAATATCCCTTTACCACTTAACACATTCCAAAAAAGCAAAAAACCTACTAAATACTAGACAATTACTAAGGTTGTGGTTGAGTTTACACTAGCCAAATTTGCCTTGAATTTCAAGTATTCTCTGAAATTCTTTTCCTCTTTCTTATACCACGTTTCTATTTATGCAAATCCACCAGTTCTGATGAATTACTTTTATGCTGACCACTAATTTAAGAGAAGTAGATTGTGCTGTATAAAGATCTTTACAGTAGATAGTTTAAAAGGTTGTTTTTTTTTTTTAATCGAAAGCTTAAAAATGCTGTCCAAAACAAACCACAGTCTTCAGCTTAGAAGGAAGCATTCCTGTTGTTTTCAACCCAAACTTATTATTACAAGTCACAGGGAATGTTTTTCTTTTTTTGACCCCAACTGCCATAGCAGAAACACCTAGAACAACACTCCAGCCTTAGCTGAAAAGCTGCAAGCCCTGCCACCACTGGAACTCACTGCAGAAAATGGCTGTAGAACACTTTGAAGACCACTTCAAAAGTTCCTGCGACCAAATAGGGGAGCCTGCGGTTCTTCTGCCTTCTCCTCCACAAAACATTACTACCTCCAGCCACCTATCTTGCCTCTCTGCTGAGGACAGTGCCCAACGAGACCCGACAGACGGGCATACACATCCTTGTCTGGCTGCTCTGCTGCTGCCTTGGCATCAGCACATCTTTACTGACAATTCACAGGAAGCTTTGACCTCAGAGACGAAGCCCCAGCAGGCAGCATTCATGATCAGCCTGACTGCAGGATGGCAGCCTCCAGCAGAGCCAGCATGGAGACGTGGAGGCAGCAGCATCCTCAGCTACAGCAGGAGGTTTCAGCAGAGCTGTCCCTCAGAGCTCTTTGCACAGGCAGTCTGAGGAGCCAGCGTGCTGCTGAAGCCCCTGGTGCAGCCCAAGTAGACTGTCACGTTTTACATGATCCCAGGTGCCTAATAAAACAGTTCAAGAGGAGGCAGTGGCTTACGACTACAGTAGTCAGCTTTGCTTGCTTCGTTTTGCCTTGCAGATTTTTGTTAAGACCTATGACTCTTCTTGTCTGAAGAGACAGTCATGTGTTTAGGGGTTTACTGATGGATTGTCACAGTGGAGGGAAACAGACTGGATGGACTGGAGAAAAGATTAAAATGCTGCACACCGTTCTCATATTTCACAGAAGGGCTTGAGTTAATGGTGAAATATCCATGATTTATACATTCATTTTAAAAAATGTAATCACAGAGAAAAGGTCATCTCATTTGCATACTAGATGCTCAAATCAGCCACTCTGGTTCCACAGATCTAAAATGATATCAAAGCAGTATTGTTGGCCAGTGAGAGACAAAGGAAGACGACCTCAGTAGCGGGTAAGCAATATTTACAGGCACACCTAGGATGCACTTCTGGTATGACATTTAAAATGATTTAGGCAAAAGATGCTGCTAAAGGAGGTGGTCTTGCAGCCCACAGCGGCATCTCCCTCTTCTGCCAGAAGTCACTTCAGTGCAGCTGTGGGACAAATTGATTCATCCAGCCAATCCGAGGGAATATCATTCCTCTTTCGCACCAGGGTAAGCCTGCCATTTCACCAGCCCAATGCACTGATCCACGATGAGGCTGCACAATCGCTATACCCAGCGCAGAAGAAGCATTTGGACCTCTGGGTAGGGCTAGGAAAAGATGCAAGACTGTCCTCTCCAATGATAATATTCTCTTCCATCACTACAACTGTAGTACAGAACTTCAAAACCTTAGACATGAGAAGGCAAACCTGCCCCAGCTCCTCTTATCACCAGTGAAGACGCAGTGGGTTTTCTTCTCTGAAGTGTGTCTCACATCAGGAAAGTATTACCACTCAGTCCCTCAAAAACAGCTCTTTCCCCTCATCCTCCAGTCCACCATTCATTTGTCCTGCTATCTTTTACAGTATCAAAACAGAGATCAAGCTTTAACATAGCCACCTCATCCACAGCAATGCAAGTGCCTCTGCAACAACCTCCCAATGCATTTGAGCGTGGCAGAGTGAGGAACAACTAGAACTAGTATCAGCAAACCTCATTTTACAGCCTATCTATTTTATGTTTCTCTCTCACTAGCAAGATACACTTCTCCATTTGGGCGCTGCTGCTCTGCAGTTCTTAATATGCTCTAAATTGGAAGAACTGTACTCTTACTGTGAGGACCTTGGGGCAATCAGTCTCCTAAATTGGCCTCCTAATCTTCCTGGCCATTGTCAATAACCCCACATGCCAGCATCTTTTAAGTCTTTCAATCAAAGACAAGTTAACTGCCTTTTTTTTTTATAACAAGCCAGGATACTGCCTGGAACCCAAAACATCCATCTCAGAGGGCTTTGGACATCTGAAGTCATTTAACTGCTAAAAATCTTGCAGCCTGTAGCAAAAACATTTTACAAGCTAAACTTTAATTTTCATGTTCACTATAGTGAAGAAAATTTATTTTGAACATTTTGTAGGAGCATCAGTTCCAAGGATGAGAAATACCACATTCATCTGCATGCACATGAGTTCGGAAAGGCAGTAAAGAGACTGCATACAAATGAGTGTTAACCCCCCAACGATTTTATCAGAACAAAGAGGGCACACTGTGAAACAAGCCAATACCACTTGCCTGTCCCTTATAAGGTAGGACAGACCTGACTCTTCTCTTAGCATCCCCAGCTCTTTCTGAAGATTCATCTAATATTACCATTTCATTACTAAAATTTTTTCCCTTTTCTTTCTGGTAAAATTAGTAGAGTTAACATAAAGAATATGGAATGAGTAATGGTATCAACACAGTTTGCATCTATCACATAAAAGTGACTTTCTTCCCTCTCTTGGTTTATGGCACAGTACACTCAGAATAGAATTTAAGTTGTGGAAGATCACTGCACAGCTAGCAGAAGTTTGAAAATGAAAGAGAGCAAGATTCTTTCCAAAGCAGTAATACAGAGACTTGACAAGTCTACACCAAACAAAAACAAAGACCTCTAAGCCAATAAATCACGTTTTGACCTTCACTGACATTTTGACACTATGTATAGCCCGCATCATAAATACATATGGCTGACAGATTATTAAAACCCTTATCTAACAACTTATCAAACCATCTACACCTTCTACAAAGGCTGTAGGCTTTACGAGAAGCCTACAAAGAAGGTATTGCAATTAAAAAATATGTATAGGAAACAACATAAAACCCTTAACAGACTCTGCTCATCTGCTAGGCTCACATTCACAGTATTTTAATGGTTTACAAATGAAAAACATCAACTCTGACCCAGAGGAATAAACCCACACCACCTCCAACAATGACATTCAGGAAACAAACTGATGACAAAGTTCTCCAAAACTCTTTTAGGTTTCTTTCTGTCTAAAGAGGTTACCAATTTATTTAATGGTATTTCCAGAAAGAAGTCATCATGAAAAAACATGTAGCATCCAGTTCACAGATAACTTAGGAGTTCATGTTACAGGATTTTCAGAGTTTGTGGAGGAAACTAAGAAAGGTTATTCAATCCCTACGTGACAGGAAAAACAATAAAAACCTTCAAATATAACTTTCATTTTGATTCATTCCAGAAAAACAGTCACCTTCCTACACCCTCCCATGGTCCCTAGCAAGGAACTGGAGCACCGAGTTTATTACAGCGTATTGATCTACCAAAGGGGCCCACATCCATTGATTGGCTCCACCTAAGCCTTGCACTGCCTGCAAGAGGCTTAGCTTATGCAGCTGTGGACCACTAAAAAAAGAAGCAACAGAACACATCTTTCTTCTCAAGTCGACCTTGGCAGAGCACTCTTCTGTGGGAGGTAACACAACACAACTGCCTTCGAGTGGACAGCAGGCAGTCTTAAGAGCAGCTTTTTCCAAAATCTTATTTGGTTACTCTACAAAAAGTTTAAGTACCGCATGAAAGCTTATAATCACTCACAGGAACAAAGGTTCAGAGGTTACTTCTTCAGTCTGTTACTGATGTCCTGCAAGATAAAAGGGACTTCAAAAATTAAGAAGCATCTTTGTGGGTATTTTGGGGGGTTGTTTGTTTTAAGAGGAACACACAACTCAATACTATTATGACTCAACTTTGATTTTCATCTGAAATCAGCTGGAATATAGAATGCACAGACTGAGACACAGTGGCCACTTTCAGCCAGGTTTCATCCCTGCCCAACTGACCAGAGCAGTCACATGAAGTTTTGCAGGGATCACAACACCTACTTCTCTTTTGAAAAATTGGGTCCTAAGGCCAGGTACACCTGTGTTTTTGCCAGGCTTTGCTTCCTTTAAACACCAAACCCACTGAAGGCTTACAAAATCTTTCATTTTAGTGTCTACTTTGGCCTTTTGAGTTTTGTGGTGGTGGTGTTCAGTATTTGTGAATTAGAGAGCCTTTGCTGCAGAAATCAGGAGGAGGAATTAACTACCACATCATTTGCAGCTGTTACAACTGATAAAATCACCTTCTCCAAGGAGAAAATGCTCCATTTCTATAAATTCTCAAATATTTAATTTGCAAACAAGCATAATGACAAGACTTTAATTGAGACTTGACACAGTCAGAAGCGCAGACAGTGACACGCTGCCTACAAATGAGAGGAGCTTCTTTACTTGTTTGTTTGTTAAGTTTCAATGTGATACGGACTTCATTCTGGTTCTGGGAAACACACTGACTCAGTTCTAGGTAGGCAAAAACACCCCTGACACCCAGAACACTAGATGGGCTGTTTGCTCCAAGCTGTTAAAGTTTCTGCCCTAACAAATCTCAGCTCTACATAAATGCACTTCAAGAGGTTAAAACTTCACTCCATTTCCTTGCTTCTCTCTTCTAGTCTGTCTGGAAAGCACTGTGATACTGACCTTCTCCAGCTACCTTCATACACACCAGTGCTCCCTGCCCGCATGGGCTGCCCTAGTTTCCACTAGTTTCAGCAGTATTTCTGCTCTTATGTGATAAGCACCTTTTCAACATCAACTCCTTCAGAAGAAAACAAACCAGCCAAGGCTTTTCTTGCATAACCTACCACATAGGTATCAGTTAGTGGCTATGGCATGCACGTGACAGACTGGATCTGAATCTGTGACCTCCAAGGGACCTTCACTCTCCCACCATTAGCCATCCCCTGAGAACCAAACTAATCAATTTTTTATAAAAGCACAAACATGCACTAAGGCACTGTAAAGGGAAAACTGTGGTTATTTGAACAGAAAAGCACATAGTGAATTGGAAAACGGAAGCCATTCACTAAGGTATTATTTCTATGGTGTAAAAAGCGTCCTAGCTGCTTTACAGAAAACCCTTACAAGGAGTCTTTTTGGGGTTTGGATTTGTTTGATTTTTTTTTTCCCTTTAAGAACTCAGACGATAACCAGCACTGAAAGCTAAATCTCTGCAAACAATAATTGGATTTAATGAATGCACAGTGATAAGAATTTGATTTAGGAAAGTACGTTTCAAAGAACTTTTAGCATAAAAAAGGATGCTGAGGAACAAGCACCGTGGACAGCTGATGGAAGGAGTATATCGGGATGATAAAACCACACTTAACCCACTGATAGTCTCACTTTCATCTGTCAACAAACACCACCCTTACAGAGGGTGGTTAGAAAGTCATCAGTGAGCCAATAACTGAGATGTTTTATAGATTAGAGATAGCTTACAAAGACCCTGAAATCCAAATTTATAATCTATGATCTTTATTCACCTTTCCTCAAAACAGTTCTTATGCAACAGCTTTGTTGTATCGTTTTCCTTTGTAGAAAAATAAGTTAACTATATCATATATAGTTAATAATAACTACTTAAGCCAGGCATTAAGTTAAATTCAAGTTTAAGGACCTACACTCTCTGCAGCAGAAAACCCTACAGCATGAACACCAATAAAATTTTATGCATCCAGTTTCTGGCACAAGGTTTGAAAGCTAAATGGCTACACCATACAGCAATCATTTTAACAATGAACACAAACATGATCCAAATCCACAAAAGTCAACAGAGTCATTTCCACTAACTCAGCTACACATCAAATCCTATGTGCACAACAAAACTTGAAAGAAATGAAGACAGGAAAAAACTCATACACACTCAGTATTATGCTACTAATGTTTAAAAGCTAATCACTTGTGGAACTTATTGTTTCGGTTTTTTATAACTCTTCTCATGTGCCGGAACCAAACTACTGACCTAGTATTACCAGTGCGTCACCATTAAGAAAAGCTCCACACTGAGGAACAACTGAGAGCTTACCCTCCACCCACACATGATGGTGATACAGGTATGCTAAATGCAGAAATCAAACTATTTACATAGATGTTTTGCTTGTATTTGATTGCCAGTTTACTTGTATTTGAGTATCAATTTGCAAGCTAATTAGGGAACATTGCTGAGCCCATTACAGAAAAATAGTGCTCCACCATTAACAGCAGTGCTGTCTCACTAATTCCTTTAAAGACTGGCTTCAAACACCATCTTCATCTCCATTCAAAACAATTAGTGTACATTTACTTCACATTTTAAACTGCAGAGAATCAAATTTTTAAACACTTTAACAGATTGCACTGCTATTTTGATAGCTTTTATGTTACAAATTATGCTTTTAGGGATTCGTAACTTTTCTATTTAAGAGAATGTTAAACTGGAACTCACAGAGGGTCTTAAATAACTCCTTTGCCCTACAACCTGAGAGGCATGTGCCATTCACTTTCAAAACCAAACAAAACCTCCTTCTTCAAAGGCAGCACAGCCCACAAGAAAGAGCTTGCTCCATCACAGCATTAGCCACTACTCACAGGTCTGCCAAACACAGCAGACTGTAAAAGAGAAGAGGAAAAATTCAAAATGGGCCACTTTTGGAAGCTCTGCAGGCGGCTCTGATCGAAGCATCAGTGCCCACGAGCAGGCAGGGGCTGCAGCAGGGCGAGGGACAGCAGCCATGGGCAGTGCTGGGTGTCCTGGTTCTCCGGGATTATCTGCAGCCGGGCTGGCGGGTTAATGGGATTGCTCGCTTGTCATCTGCAACCCAGCTAAGAACTGCCGGCGCAATTCGCCACGAGGCCTGGACAGGGCTGGGATGCAGCAGGCAGCAAGGGACAGGCACGGAGCTGATCCTCAGCTGCCCAATCCTGGAAAAAATTAGAACAGCAGGAAGAAATCTCCTGGTGGCACTGCAGGAAAAAAAGGGGAAAAAACAAAACAAAAAGCCTAACAGAGAATCTAACACAGTGGAGTCTCATTCAGCTACAACCTCCTTTTCTCTCATCACTCCTAACAGACCCCTCTCCTCATTAACTTATCTCCTCCTCCGCAGCAGGTCCCAGTAAATCCACAAAGCAAGCTGACCCAGGGGAGAACTAGCCCACCACAAAAAGCAGGGATCATTTTGTGTCAGATCATCTTGATGACCTTACTCACCCATCCTGCAGCCATGACACTGTGATGCATTTATAATTCAAGAAAAGAAAGTTCCATTTTTGGTATATCCTCTCCTAGCTTTACTTAAGTCTGGTATTTTCATATACACTTAAACTGCACACCTATAATCAAAGCAAGAAACAACAAAAATAACCCCACTACTGGTACCAATTTACCTGCAGCAAGAAGCAGCTGTCGGTTTCAAGACCACTCTAGACACTGATGGACTCTGAGCACTCAAACCCAATGCTGCCTCCAGAACAGCGGACGAGCCACGATGTGCAGCTACAAGTACTTCTTTAGTGAACTGATATCTTGGACGTAAGATCAGTTTGTCTTCAAAACACTCTTCCCTGTGCACATTCTCATCTTGGCTGAATCCTCAGATAATGGAGTACTTGGCATTAGTATAAATTGCAAAACAATAGGAGATGTGGGCATAGCGTTGTCATTCTCGTGTAGAAAAGCTTCTCAGCACTATCTGCTCACTTAATTCACTTTGGTGAGCTCCACAGGGTCCTTGGCATTTCTCTTAGGATGGCTACCAGATGCCCATGATGAGCTCAAACTGGATATCATGAGGAAATCTGTAAGTACTCCAAAATACTTTTCTTCCTACCTAGGGTTGCTTCTCCCCTCTTCTTTCAACCAATGTCAAGTTCTGTTCTTTCTAGAGTTGTGAAGAACCTGTGCTTTCCCTTCTTGAACTACACCAGGGTCCCTGTTCATTCCTTCACCCATTCCAGTATTTTTCATCACCCGGGTTCTTCTGCTTCCATGTCTTCCTCAGCCTCAGTGCCATCCTCTACTCCAGAGTTTCACCCCACTCATCCTCCAACATTATTCTCCTTGCTCCCTGGAGGGGAAATTGCCTAGCTGGGGTATATGAAAAGGAGTGAAAAGGTGTAAAATTGGAAAGACAGAAAGGGTACCAAAGGCCAGTTACTCCTACAGCCTAATTAGAAGACAACAGCCACTCTAGGAATTTCTCTTCCATCCAAAATCTCACACTGATCCCTTGCACCTTCCTTCAACCCCTCCCATCTTCTCAGTTCAGAACGGCTGACACTGATGCCTAGAGCATGCCTGGAAAGTTTGGGAGAGAATGCTTCCAGAAATTATCATTTCCAGATTAAAAAATGCCCCCATGTTGAATGTAGAATTTCCACCAAATGAAATGAATCTGCCTCACCACATTCGACCACAACCAGAGCAGTCCAAACTGTACTTGAACTTGTTGATTGAACTCCAAGTCTTCAACACAGCAGTATTTAATTTAATGTAGTCATTAAATGTCTAAATACTACTGAAATTTATCTCTATTTAGTATGGTACCATGCTCTGTAATAAAGGGTGTTTTCCAATGGGGTGCTCCACTAAATTTGTCTCCCGGATTGTTAGAAACATGACAAGTCAACAAAAGATGTATGGCAGTCTTAATCAAGAATTTTAATGTGTAATTATACATACCACGTGTCTCATGTTCTGCTAACACAGATGGCCTCCCCTGCGTTTCTGCTCCATGTATTCCATATACTGATCTACTCACAGAAAGAATTTTTAATTTTTTTTTAATGCAGCTGTTGCAAGCAACTGTAACTTTTCTTCTATCACTAAATAAATCTCCCATACCTAAGAGCACCTTTGTCTGCTGGGGAGGCTTTCTGCAAAGCTTTGCAACCACCATTCCTCCCAGCCACCCCTAAAGCACAGGTCAGCCTTTGAGAAGGCTCTAACTAGAGCAATTCCAGGAGAAACAACAGCCCCTTGGGAATCAAGGCCCAATGGCATAGTTTAAAACTGAGCTGAGGTTTCACTAAATACTGCTAGAAACAGCATAAAGCTAGAGCCAGCTTCAGAGGCAGAAACAAACATCTCCTTTGCCATCCCCTGCTGAGCCATGCCCAGAGCTTACTGGGGCAGCTGACAACTCGGCTCTCATAATTCATGTTTCTGAACACAGAAAGGACACTACATTTGAGATTCTCATAAGCACCAGCTGAATATAGAAAAAGGCAGTAAGTTCTAATTAATTCAGTGCATTCCAAGTAAATGCACCATAAACAGAAATAACTATCAGAGCTGGACTAATTAACTAAGATAGTAATTTTCACATCCCAGAACACTGCAACCATTCAGGATTTCTATAATTTCTCTCTAAATGTATTTTTCTCTTTATCAAGATGTAGCTATAAGACTCTACACTGGAAATAGAAACAGCGCTCCTTTTTCAGGGAGAAAAGGGTGAGTCAAGTTTCTTCTTTAGGAAAATGTGGACAAAATAGTCCATTTAGGATTTTTTTTTACCTAGAAAATACATTTCCTCATCTAATCCAGATATTCCATAAAAGAAAAACTATTTCTTTATAGGTTTCTTTTAGAATGACTTCTTACCTAGAACTCAAGTAATAAGATCTTTGATACTAGATATACAGATTGATCCAAATGCTACAATCCCATAACACCTTTAGGGTTCGCCGAGGCATAACGGAGTTATGTTTCTGAAGCGTTTGTCCTTTGTGCACATGCAAAACATCACTGAATTTCACTATTTACATTCATTCTCTGTTTATATATATGCAATGTTCTACACAGAAGCTTACAATGAGAAAGTAACAACAATACTCAGTAGCTTAATACCAAAGAGCAAAATCAGGTATCCCATGTAAATCAGATGTAGAACTTCACAGAGAAATGAGAAACAAAGGAGTCACCATTCAAATAGATATTTTGCCACTGTTCAGCAAGATCGGTGTATGTTATGTATACTTTAGGACACGTTCTACACTTAATTAAGAATTGGGAGAAAAGGAATAAGGAGACCACATCTCAGGAAAAGCGATCTCCTGCTTCAGCAGAAGGAAGCTTTGATTTTCAGGGGACAGCTATCTGAGAATACATTAAGAATCTGGTACATGAACAGAGAACAGGCATCATACAACAGGCCCTGTGCTAGTGCAGTTAAAGCAAACAGAAGCAGCTCTTCCAGCCCAGGATAGTAAGCTCAATGCTGACACATGAGAATTGAGGATGCTGTGGGGTATGGAAAGAGGACAAACACAAAAGCTGTTTGAGAAAAAGATTAAAAAGGCAAGAGACTGAGAATCGAAATGCACCTGAAACATAAAATAAATCAGCGAGGCACAGCATCACCAAGTAACAGCATTAAAATTTACTCTGCTTCACATGGAAGAGGGCAAAACTAAACCTACTAAATGTTAAGTAGGACTGGGGGAAAAAAATGTTCCAAATATAAGCTTATGAAAAAAAAATCTCACTCCCACTGAGGCTTAAAAGAATAACTAGAAGCACTAGAAGTGTTTATGGGGTTGTCTTTTTTTTTTGTATGTGGGGGTGGGGTGGGGGGGAGAGTACAGGGAGAGAATGTCAGGGAAAAGAAAAAAAAGAAAAAAAACATTTGGGAAGAATTGAAACATTTTCTTCCAGCTTGCCAGCAGCTCACAGAGAGACCCCATCCATCTGAGATACTTTGGCTGTCTGCCTGGAAGGAACTTGTCAACTTGTCTTTTTGCTTAAGGCAAGGAGACTTCAAACAAAGTGGTTACCATTTTAATTTTTTTAATAGGGGGGAAAAAAAAGACAAAAATTTTTTTGCCAAGAAAGACTAATTTTCCTCTTGGAAAATATGATTCTGCTAAAAATACTTTCCCCAGCTCTACTGTTAATGTGCACTAGAATATCAAAGCCACCAGTGCATGCTCCCATAGTAAGATTACAATTGTATAAAAGCTGTTTATAGAAAGGAATGAGACCTAAGCCCGCTGACTTCAGTTTTCAGCATGATGATATTTTTAAAAAGAATTTTATTCTTAGCCAATGATGGACATTCTTATACATGGAATGATAAAAGACCACTAGCAGCAAAAAGAGGCGAGTGGTTTCACCTGGGACAGACAGCGCCCATGCTGTCCCACCTCTATTGCCGTGTCACCTCCGCTATATCATGAAAAAATAATTTTGTCACTTTTAAATGCCAGGCAGCTCCTAAGTATCACATTCCCAGCAGTGTGTTTCTGGATTGTTTCAGACCAACTGGTATTTTCAATGGTAAACTACAAAATAAGTCAGTGGGAATGCCAAAAAAATCAGGATTTGTCACTCAGTTTGAAAGCACCAAAACAAATATTATTTTCTAAGCATTTATTTCACTGCTAGAAAAGGCAACAAGGACACCATGGCTCTGCTTAAGCATGCAAATTCTTTCAGCAAAATCCTAAGGAGTAGGAGTGTATTACCTCAGGTAATTGGTTAACCTTGTTCACTCTGTGCCTTCATGAGCACTTGCTACCAGATTCAAAAAGGAGGGAAAGTGTAAGCGTGGCTCTTGGCAACACTGTCACCTTGCTCCAGCTGAAATGGCTCATGAAACTGCACTGTTACTCATCCATAATCACTGCTTATCTCAATGATCGATACCAAAACTTTTTTTTTAAATCATTGTGCGACTCAAAAGGTTAGAAATATTTTTATAGCTAAATAATGCTCAAAAGGATACATTTAAGAATCTTGTCTAGACAATGAATTTGCTTAGCAGAGAACAAAAATAATCTGTTTAGTAACAGGACAATGTTAAAGTCTTTTAAAAATTAGAAAGCACTAAAATAAGTTATCAGAGTAACAATCTCTAACTTAAAAAAAAAAATGATTCCGCAATTGATTCTGCATTCAAGTAACCTCCCCAGGTGAATGATTTCAGTAGAAATGCACTATTTGTATAATAAAATTTGCAGGATATAGAGTAGAGATTAGATTAACAAGCTGGACATAAGCATCAAACTGGCACAAGTACTTTTTTCCTTGATGAAACTCCAATAAAAACAGCACAAGCAAGGGCACTTAATATATTAAACACAACTCCCTCTAACCTAATGTCGTCTTCTTCAAATACTACATCTTACTTATGGTCCTCCAGACAGTAATCATATTTTATTTACAGAAACAATTCACAAGTACTGTGCCTGTAAATTTGGGTTAGATATCTACTTCTTCTAGGTAATGGCTGTCTCCTAGGTAATGGCTGGTGAGTTATTTGCATATGATTTTTTTTTAAATATTGGAATATTTAGTCCTAAAATAATTAAGTGTATTGAATTCCAAAAGACCTGAAGGCCCAAATAACTCCACGATTTTATCAGTAAGGCACCTTTTAGAGATGCATGAAGCTTCTTCTAATTTTGTTTGAGATTATTGCTTTCTTTTTCCTCCCTTTATAGAAATTCTGGTTCTAAGATCACCTAGTTCTTTGGTAAAAATTATCGTAATTTCACTGAAGTGACTAGTACCACGTGGATCGACGTGTAAAACACTATAAAAAAAGTTCAAAATGAGACCTATAGTACTTAGCTTGCACATGTCTAAGGGCCCTGAGCATATTGCACCTTGAAGTCAGACTTGCCAGATTTTGTGCAAGACAAAGTTCAAGACATCAGCTTTGAAGAGTCCCCAAGGCTTCGACCCATGAAGTCTGTACCAGGGACCCTGGCAGCATGGGACACTGGTAACACTATGCCAGAAGGAGGCAACAGGACATAACCTATACTGCAGGCTACTTCCTACAGAGCTCAGTCACAACCTCCTAAAGGAGTAGCTTCCAGCTTCTCTTGCTGTGACTTCCCAACCAACTGCATCTTTTCTGTTTCCTCATCCCGACACCAAGGACACCTATCTTTCTCTATCCTTCCCTCTAACAACATCAACAAATGAGAGGATTTTTCCCTTTTCCAACTAGTGTTATTCTGATGTATTGCTCCACCCATTTTTCACAAATTGTGACAACTGAACACGTAGCGGTCTCTCATGCCCTCATGCACTGGAGAAATTAGTAGAGGCTGTCATGCTAGCCATATGAATGAAAAACAAAGCCACTATAAATCATAAACACTTCTTTTCTTTTTAAAGTAATACAAGTAAGTCCAACCCATTCTCAAAAACAAGCACATCCTGAATACAGGAATAGAAACAGACATCTCTCCAGAAAATAGGGTATCCTGTAGTACATGGTGGAACCCTGCCCCACAGTCTAAGGTAAAAAATTCTTATAGTTTAAAAACCAGGTATCTTATGTTACTGTATCAACTGAAAGGCACAGATCAACAGGTAATATGGTAACTCTAATTTTACTTTAGTTTTGGTGAGTAAGATGGTTAACTGAAGGCCTTAAGACAGGTGTGGCCACGCCGGTACAAGATAAAAGCGAATTAACAAGACAGATATAAGCATATGGCCATTTTCTTGGTCAGTATTTCAAGTAACTTTTCAAGAAAGCATGAAGTCAGGTTCAAATTATTCTGCAGCTAGCTGAGACGACCATAAAGCCTCTGTGCTTGTGGCATCAATGCACAAAACCAAAGTTAAAGCTTTCGCTTCTAAACCATACAGAAAACCTACAGTCGTGTGTCACTTCTGACTAGTGAAAGCACGTAGTTAGATAGGCGAGGCAACCAAAATCAGAATCAGGCCCATGGTTACCCCTGAGAAGCAAATGTCACACAACTATACTTAACTTGTAGCATCATCTGAATCCAGTTTAATAACCAGAAAAGAGGCTTTTGACAACAATAGTATTTCAAAATGACAGTGTAATTAAATTTAAGTCAAAGCTATGCAACAACGGACCGTATGTTTATGTGTAACCAGCAAATTATATGCTTTTAAGCATGTCAGATTTCCAGAAGAATTAACCACTGCAGTAATTCAACTGAGGAAACGGTGGTAGGAAAAAAACCTCCCCCAGGTCATTTTTCAACCAGCTGATATGACGTGATACATACTGTATGCCTTATACGGTTTTTCCAATTCCTACTTCCCTAAAATGTTATGAGTTTTAATACCATTCAAGGACAAACCAACAGTCATGCCTCACTCAATTCTGAGAAGTAAGGGAAGGGAAAGTGTGAACACAATGAGTAACAAGCAAGGAGGTCAGCCTGCCACCCTGCATTACCGGTCCACACTCAGTTAAGGCTGGTCAGTCACTGTCATCAGATTTGCATGAGCAATGCCAACAGAGAATCAGTGAGCAGTCCACTGCAGTTTTTCCCACTGGGAAAAAAAAAATAGCAGAAAGGGTCTTGATTCCATGAAGAGTAAGCAGAACTCAAAACCTGTGTGATCTCCATTTCAAAATGCACTGATGGCATGATAATTAACCAATAACAAACATTTGGTGGTTTCAAGGCAGCATCTTTGGAAGGCACTTGCCCGCTGTGCTCTCAGTCCTTGTTTCTGCCTCTCTTCCTGGGTTTGTGATGAGCTCAGTGCTGACAGCTAGGGTCATCTATTAACTCCCATTTGGTGGGAAAGCGAGGAAAACTCTCTTCTTTATTTTCTCAATTGGCAGAACATTTACTTTAATACATGAATTTCTAAGCTATCCTTTAATAAAAGAAAACTGTGCGGTGAGAGAACACACTTCCTTGAAACTGAACAGAAGCAGCTTTAACTCAAGTTTAAAAAGACTAAAGCTAATCAATTCATCCTGCACTCAAGTTGCCATTCTACTCATAAAAAAATACAAAACAGGTCTGTAAAACATAATTAAGGAGAGACTGCTACATAGAAGATGTAAAATCAAGACTAGAGCTTTCACTTCATTTGTTTTGCAGACTCATTATAATTTTTTCATTTAAATGTCTTGATCTGTGTAACCATATTTATATGTGAAACAAACAACAAATTAAATTAAATTAGTCCTTATTTAAGATGTATTTGAAACTGTCTAAAACTGATGTTCTTAGTCAGTTCCACGATTTCCAAGTTAGACCGAAGAAAACTACTTACATTAGCAGTTCAGAAAACAGCCAAATTAATACACCTTTTTAAAAAATGTTCTACTTCCACTAACTTGTATATTGAAACTTAAATGGTTGGGAAATCCAGGAAAGATTCAGCGCATGTGCCTCTGTGTCTTACAGATAGATCACTACCCTATCCCTAAAAAATTGCAACAACAAAAAGAATTCCCAACCCAGATGACCCACAGGCTGATGAACTGACTGCAGCACATTCCTGGCAAAGACAGGGCTGTACCCTTGCTGAGCATGCCATGAGCGGGTCATCCTCAGCCTGGGCACCATGCCATGCAGATGTAGGCAAGTGCCAGGGTGAGAGAACAGCACATCTTCCACGAGACAGCATCCGCTGTCCTGCCTCTCCTGGCAGGGCTCCTCGCAGAGTCCCTGGTGCTGCAGACATGGACAGAGGGCTCACCGAATCACAGGTTGGTAGGGGTTGGAAGGAACCTCTCAAGATCATCTAGTCCAATATCTCTGCTAGTGCAGGTTCGCCTAAAACAGGTTGCACAGGATCACATCCAGGCAGGTTTTGAATCTCTCCAGAGAAGGAGGCTCCACAACCTCTCTGGGCAGCCTGTTCCAGTGCTTTGTCACCCTCAAAGTAAAGGGGTTTTTCCTCATGTTCAGAACCTTACTGTGTTCCAGTTTGCTCCTGTGGCTCCTTGTTCTGTCACTGGGCACCACTGAAAAGAGTCTGGTCCCATCCTCTTGACACTCGCCCTTTAGATATTGTTAAGAATTGATAAGATACCCCCTCAGTCTTTTCTCCAGGCTAAACAGACCCAGACCCCTCAGACCTTCCTCATAAGAGAGATGCTCCAGGCCCCTCATCATCTTTGTAGCCCTCCACTGGACTCTCTCTAGTAGTTCCTTGTCTCTCCTCAACTGGGGAGCCCAGAGCTGGACACAGAACACCAGATGCAGCCTCACCAGGGCAGAGTAGAGGGAAAGGAGAACCTCCCTTAACCTGCTGACCACACTATTCTCAATGCACCTCAGGATACCATTGGCCTTCGTGGCCACCAGGGCACATTGCTAGCTCACAGTGAATTTGTTTTCCACCGAGACTCCCAGGTCCCTCTCTGCAGAGCTGCCTTCCAGGAGGCCAATTCCTAACCTGCACTGATGCGCAGGGTTATTCCTCCCCAGGTGCAGGACCCTACATTTGCCCTTGTTGAATTTCATCAGGTTCCTCTACGCCAAGCTCTCCAGCCTGTCTCTCCTCAACTGGGGAGCCCAGAGCTGGACACAGAACACCAGATGCAGCCTCACCAGGGCAGAGTAGAGGGAAAGGAGAACCTCCCTTAACCTGCTGACCACACTATTCTCAATGCACCTCAGGATACCATTGGCCTTCGTGGCCACCAGGGCACATTGCTAGCTCACAGTGAATTTGTTTTCCACCGAGACTCCCAGGTCCCTCTCTGCAGAGCTGCCTTCCAGGAGGCCAATTCCTAACCTGCACTGATGCGCAGGGTTATTCCTCCCCAGGTGCAGGACCCTACATTTGCCCTTGTTGAATTTCATCAGGTTCCTCTACGCCAAGCTCTCCAGCCTGTCCAGGTCTCACTGAATGGCAGCACAGCCTTCCTTTTCAGTGCCACTTCCACCAGTTTTGCAAACTTGCTGAGGGTACGTTCTGTCCCTTTATACAGGGCATTGCTGAGTACGTTGAACGGGCAACTGCCCTCCTGTATTGCTGCCTGTCCCATGTCTTGCTTTCCATGGGTATTGCTCCTCAGGTTCCAGGAAAAAGCAGTAAAGGAACTATCTCTGCATTAGGACTGGGTGTACATGCAGTGCCTCTACTAGAGATGTAAAGCAGAAGAGAAGTTTTAATTCCTCATCATTCACACATGGGCTTTAAGTACGGACTGATGGCACACATATAGTCAGTGGCAGTAAGAAACATCAGTGTGAACGCTGTGCTGAGGAAGAGAATTAGTGGACAATCATAGGAAGTTTTGCAACACTCAATTTATGCTCAGAGGTGCATGTGCAACCACTAAAGCAAACAGATTTTCCAAGTCCTATGACAGTAATCAAAAAATAATCAGAGCAGCTGATGTTCTTTCCTGCAAGAGTTTGCGCCCTATTTAATGATGAAAATGCTCCAAAGTGATTTATAGTTGCAACTAGAGGAAATAAAAAAAAAACAAACACCATATTTTCTAACCATACCGTTCAGAAGAGGCTGTCCTCCATGTACGCTTCTTGACACCACTGCACTGTGAACATCTTCAGGAAATCCAGTCTTGCATGACGTATCTTCACAGGTTGCTTTTATCGGTGCCTGAAATGCAAGACAAAATTTATGTAATACTCGCCACCCTCATTCACGGGAGAAACATTCCAGTTGGCACATGCTCCATTTTGCTGCTGTCTTGTACAAGAAGCATCTTTGTTTCTGAATGCCTGCAATTAGGACTGCGAGGGCAAAGGGTTAATCTTTCTGATAACTGGAATGGAAAGGAACAAATCCCACTTGTCTGGTAAGATCTAAATAATACACAATCTTCATTCTTTCGACAACTGAACGTTTCCACTAAACCAGCCATCGAGACTGCAACAGAATCGTAGGGGGAACAAAAACATTCCTTCCTCTGGAAATAAATGTTGCACAAAACCCATCCACAACTTCTTCATAGCCAGGTTACTTGAGACTTCAACCACAGATTTAAAATGCTTTTTTTGGTATTTTTGGCATGCGAGGCTGCACCAGAACAAGTAAACCGAGATAAAATGCTACATTTGCATTAACTTAGCAGAACTTACATTTGTGTTAGCATTCAAATGGATACCATAAAAAGCCAAATGTTTCCTATCGATCTCCTTCAATTTCAAGGGGACCTGAAGTTACAAGAGCAGCTCATTATTAAATCCTCACAACAATGGAAGAGTCCTTTGTTCTCTCACTTATTAAGAAAGTTTCCCCTCAAATCATCATCTTAGAGTTTCATAAATGTCTTTTCATTAAGAAATATAATACAGTATTTGGAAACTTGTTTGTTCTGTAGTATTCCATGTTCAGAAGACACCTCTGACAGCTAAGCTGCTTTCCAGGACAGTTTGTTGTCCAGTTGGGAAAAAAAAAAACGCACCGCCAAAAAAAACCCAAACCAACTGATTTTCTGTGGCAAAGGACTAAGATTTCTTTTCAGTGAATTCTTTTTGTCTTATTTTAATGCTGCACAGAACAACAGCCCAGCTTACACGTGGCTAAGTGACCATACATGGCAAAACCCCTTTCACGCCACACCAGGCAGCGATGCCAGCTGCCACGACAGCCTGGGCTGAAGTACATTGGAAAAATCAGGAGAGTCCTTGCACAATCTCAAACAGGCCTACGTGCCAAGTGACAGCCCAGCTGCAGTATATGGTCTGTGACAGCACCAGCAACTGTTCTGCTGTATCATACCTAAATCTGACCAACACTTAAATGAGATTTTCCTTTTTACTTTCCCAGATGGGCTTTGGTCAAATAGACCTACTCAAGGCCATGTAAGCACATCTGCATACACCTGGCAAAGCAAGCCATACTGGAAAAAGAAAAAAGGGATAGAAAAAGGGAAGATGATGGTATTGTTTACTATAGTAACCTCAGGGAA